>NC_081414.1:77125909-77350909 GCF_030272615.1 Cryptomeria japonica | reverse complement strand
TAATGATATTGCAATATAATAGAACTTATGAATTACAATTGGACTTCATTTAAATTCTAAGTGTTAAATTTGGTTGCCTTGGGCAACTTCACCAAATTTATGATCATTTTTGTATTGTTATTGTATACGGTGAAACTGGGATGATAAAAACTATCGTAAAACCAACAAAAGTCCAATCACATAAAACCCTAGTTCTACAATCAAGAATCTACCATACACCAATGAAGAACCTAAAACATGCAAAATCACAACAAAATAGAAAGATTATTCCATTCATGTGCTTGGTAGGGTTTGATCTCCATTGTTTCCTATCTCCATTTATCTTGTTTGGTATGCTTGCTCTTAGATTTTGTATTGTGCACAAGAGCTCAACAAAGAATCGATTGTGGTTGTGAAGTCGCTTGGTTGCTTGAAGATCGATTGCATAAAGTACTTAGGTTGCTGGATTAGGGTTGAAAAGGATAAAGGAATCCCCTTATATAGAGAACACCTTAGAAATGGAGGGATAGGATTAAGAGGTGAAAAATAAATGGTTGGCTAGGATTGAAGGGTAGGTAGAGAAAAGGATAAAATAATAAGAGGGTAGTTAGGATAAAATCAAGAGATAAATGACAAGTGGCATGGAGGGAAAAAGCTAATGAAAATAATTAAATAAATAAAAATTTATTTAATTAATAAAGGAAGTGGGACCAATTAAATAAATAAAATATTTATTTAATTTAGGGAAAGGATAATTTAAATAAATAAAAATTAATTTAAATAAAGAAAGGCTGGAAAAGGCTTAGTGAATTAATTAAATAAATAAAAATCTATTTAATTAATAGAAGGCTTAGGATAAAATAATTAAATAAATGAAATATTTATTTAATTAGGCTAGGACAATTTTAGGTGTCTATATTTTGCCCCTCTTTGAGACAATGCAGATTGTCGTGTTGGCTCAAAGAAGATAAGATAAACTGATACAAAGTTTGGCCCCAAGAACGGAAGTAATATGCCCCCTCGAGAGATTGGATGAAAATTTCAAAAAACAATTGCAAATAATCTCTCGAAAAGAAAGAAAGGCTAGAAGGGATAAGGATAGGACAACAAGGTTACGTAGGTGAAAACTGGACTCAAAGAGGTGGGCATGACCAATTAGGGTTCAAAAGCCTATATATAGAGGCCACAGGGGAAAACATCCTCATTTGCATCCATAGCATTTTAGAGATAAGAGCAGAGAGTACTTAGAGAACTTAGGAGAGCAGTCAACAATTAGGAGGCCATGGCAGTCAAATTGCATCGATTCGATCGAGTCCAATAGTTCAAGTGGCCTGCAGACATGGGTGAGTTGGTATGTATCTCAAACTTACTTGGTCATTTAGCATTTATGATGCATTTATTAAGCTAGATAGGTTGGTTTAAAAAAAGGTGGAAGCAATAGATTGGGTTTTGAATGCATTTGCATTAGTTTAGGGTGCATCTAGGTTTGGTAAAACTGCGTTTATGATTATAATCATGTCTAGGTTATGGATTTTCATGATTTTGATTGTTGGAATCAAGGAACACTGAGAGGGGGGGGGTGAATCAGTCTTCTACCGATTATCAGATTTTCTAATTTAACTTTAAACCACCGGAAGTATAAGCATGAAACTGAAATGCAAAAACTCAAAACAACCAACCACAAAATCATAACACCAAAATATTTACGTGGAAACCCAAATGAGAAAAACCACGGCGGGATTTGAACCCACAATATTATTCCACTATGGCCAGTAGAAAAACAATATTACATGAAGAGGAATGCACAAGCATTCAGGCACACTGCCTAGAGCTCACTACTCAATTACAATAAGGGCTACAACCCTAAAAGGCTCACTGCCTTACTGATCAATTATAGTTGTGAAATACAATGAAAGAACTCCAAAATAGCATCTAACAATGCCTGGATGAGTTCCAGTTAAGTGTCAAATCTCTGACTATATCTGCTCTGCAACTCTACTCTATTTCATGTCTCAGTCATCTACCAGATCAAGAATGCGCACGTGAAACTATGCTACAAAGGATTCTCGATCACCACTCACTTGCATATCAATCATACCACATGCCAAAAAGATCTTCAACACCGTTCATAGATATCCACAATCATAAAATAATTATTTATCAAGTCGACATAATGATGTAACGTGTAATTATGAGTCAGCTTGACCAGATCACTAAAAACAAATGCAGATCACCAAATCAATGATAAAATGATGTCTCTATGTCAGCCCAATCATCCCATGCATGATTCATAACATCACAATCACCAGAAAGCTTCCAGACCAAAACTGCTCAACCTAAAATACCGGTTAACTAGCTACCGGTTGACGTCCGCTTCTGGATATCAAGATTTGTGATTACCAGATAGGAATCTCAAGAAGAGTTTCCATCAATGACAACCCTAAACCATTAATCAAGCATCGATAACCATCGGATGAGTGTCAATTGCCAACATTGATTTCCTGCAATGTTTAGGTTAAGATGCCACATCCAGGTTGAGCAATGTCGCATGTATTCTTTAAAGCATGTCTATGCAAGATAAAACTGTGTTTGTGTAGTAAGGACGCGTATGTGTTAAGCAAAATTGTGTTTGTGTCTAGAAAAGCTAAAATTGACAATTTTTTGATAAACATACGTTGTCAATTGGATAAGCTATCAAGATACACTCAAACAAGTGCCCTTAGCTAGGACAGGATAAGATTAGGCTGGAAATCAACAACCATGTGATAGATATGCATCACCAATTAGATAAATTGTTGGGAGGATACACTCAAATAGGTGCCCCTAGGCAGGTAGGATGCTAATTTAATAGAGGATAAGTCATTGAATTGATAAAATATGGTGAGTGCTCTAGAAAAACTAGATCAAATACAATGTGTTAAACATATACATTAGGATGCAGTGCGATGTGATAGACATGAGCACTAGGATAGAGCCTGATGAGCAACACCGTGTGATAAACAAAAGCACCGCTAGGCTAGGCTAGGATAAATAGCACTATATGATAGAAATGAGCACTACTAGGACTGGTGTGATTTATTTTGGGTATTATTATAGGAGTATCTTCAATAGTTGCAATCATGAGAGAGATTCTCAATGACATAGCGGCTATGGCCAAACATGATTGTTGAGGATCGAGT
Source organism: Cryptomeria japonica (assembly GCF_030272615.1). NCBI lineage: Eukaryota > Viridiplantae > Streptophyta > Pinopsida > Cupressales > Cupressaceae > Cryptomeria > Cryptomeria japonica. The sequence goes on along the minus strand of NC_081414.1, from coordinate 77,347,751 downwards.
GATGATAGAGGCTATAGGTTTGTGACATATCATGTTCATGCTTGATATTCGAGCAAACACAGGATTGTTGTCTACTTTGGCACAGAGGTGGTACTTTGAGACCTACTCATTTCACTTGCTAATGTGATGGGGAGGGGTATACTCAAAGAGAGTCAACCCTTTATCAAAGGGAACTCAAGTGTTGTCTTAGTTGGATCCCTTCATTGTTCTTTGTTCTATCAATCAAATTAGGCATCCAAACTCTCTAGGAGTGCTCCTGATCAAGATGTACTCACTAGTTGCTCAGGCATGGTTGAGATTCACAAGGGTAAATCCAACCTTACACTATCAAACTCCTAACAAATGCTTGCAGAGGTTGTAGTAGGTGTTCATGAGGTTTTCCATGGCCAATCAACTGGTTTTGAGTTTGGGTTTGATCCATTTCCCCATCACTCCTTCCTTTCCCTATTTTCTAGGCCTAGTAGCCCTAAAGCCCCAACTAGCCCTACCTAACTGGTTTTTGTGGATTTGTTCACAATTCTCCGAAAGACCCACACAAAATATTTGGATATCTGAGTACCCTTTTGGAAGTACTTTAAAATTTATGAAATGAGAACTCCCAGTCTGATCGTATAGGTACAGAACCCAAGAATGGCTTGTTTTAAGGGGTTTAGTCTCTCTTTGGTCTTCTTTCAAGGGTTTGGTCTCTTACTCGATCTACCACACCTCCAAACTATCACATATGCTCTACCACACCCCACTTTCTCATTCCAAACACTCTGCAAATCCAGCCCTGCTCATCCCTACAAGCATTTGCATAATTTCACTCATTTCCTAATCGGGCTATGACTAAGCTCGCCTAGGAAATGATGCTCATTGGACTTTCAATGACCTCCAAATGAAAAAAAAAGACTATGTACACTATACAAAGGTTCCATTTCTAGAGTCCCAAGGGTTATTGAGAAGAACTCAAAGAACTTCAAGCTGGAACCATGTTTGGGCCTCTCTAACCCTTACTCAGGCCGAGAGCTTTCAAAATTAAGAACTCAATTCAAACCTGAAACAAAACTAACCAAAATGCTTCCTGATCACTACAATAACATGTACAAAACAATGATCAAAGAATAGCAATACAATCAATCCATGAAGTACAAACTGCTGCTCTAATTCTTAGAAAACACAAGGTAAAACTTTAAAATGGTCTCCAAATTGTATTAAAATCCGCTCCATGCATTCACCAACCTCATTACATTCATGCTCAAGGAATTTATATGTCATTTTTGGTCTAACTAACTCTCCATCAGTTTCCTAACCAACCCTTTGCTCAAAGTTGCAAAAAGTTGTCAAGCAACTTTGACAACTTTTGCCAAAAAGTGCATTTTTGCATTACATGCTTTGTTTCCTTCTCCAAACCATCTAGGATGACTAAAAACCACTAATTTAACATGTCCCAATGCTAAACAATTCTATACAAGACATTTTACATCAAAATGCATGATTATGCCATTTTAGGCTTACAAGCCAAAATTGAGCAAATACATGGTCCTATGGACATCCAACCTACTAAAGCATATCAAAAACATATGAGGACCTATGAGAAGACTCTTATTCACCAGCCAAAACCAAACTATGAACAAACACACCAAAATGAAGAAATTGCACTTAAAACTACGTGCTCCTGCACCATACTCCCCCTAATAAAAAAGAAGTCAAGTGACTCCTTGAGGCAGCAAAGAAAGGGGAACTCCATGCTTAGAGAAGTCTACCTTAGGTATCCAAGTAGCCTCAGATGTTGGAAGGTGTTGTCATTTGATCAAGTGCTCCATGTAGGCGATATGCCTTGTTTTCCTCAAAACTCTAGAATCTAACACCTTCTCGGCTTGGGGAATGGGTGCAGCTGGTAAGGGCAGGTTTGAAAGTGCTTGAGATACCTCAAAGACTCTACTATCTTCTTCTGGAAGTGTGCCCTTATACTGCACCAAATCTACCATATTGAAAATGGCGGATAAAGCCATATCACCAGGTAGGTCTATCTTGTATGCATTCATTGGCTAAAACTTTGCAAGGACCTATCCTCCTCATCTGAAGCTTACTAAGGACAACCTTCTGAAGCCTTGCCTTGTTCAAATGAACCATCACCATCTCACCAACAACAAATTGGATGTCCTTTCTTTTCTTGTCTACTCTTTCCTTGATCCTTTGAGTAGTGTCCAATAGGGTTGTCCTAACCTGCTCATGAACCTCTTGCATTGATTCAGCCATGTATAAGGAATGTCCACTCTGTTGTCCCATATTTCCCACATCTCTAAGCTCCAAAACACCTCTAGGATGAATGCCATACACAATCTCAAAAGGGCTTTTACCAGTGGACCTATTCACACTATCATTGTAGGCAAACTCGGCTTGATGAATGATCTGATCCCAAGCTTGACTATACTCTTTTGTCAGGCATCTAAGAAGATTTCCAAGTATTCTATTGACCACCCCAGTTTGGCCATCCGTTTGGGGATGATAGGTTGAACTGAAAGACAAGTTAGTACCTAATCTTTGCCATAAAGTCTTCCAAAAATGACCAATAAACTTTGCATCCCTATCTGACACAATGTTGATAGGTAAACCATGGATTCTAATAACATCCTTGAAAAATAAGTGAGCAATGTGACTAGCATCATGAGTGACCTTGCACGGAATAAAATGAGCCATCTTACTAAACCTATCTACCACAACATAGATGCTATCAAAACCTAATTTGGTTTTAGGCAAACCAACAACAAAGTCCATACTTACACACTCCCATGGCCAGTTGGGGATAGGTAAAGGCTGATAAAGACCAGCATTGGAAGATGTGCCCTTAGCTCTTTGACAAACCACACATTTCTCCACATATCTTATGATATCTCTTTGCATTTTAGGCCAAAAGTAGAATCTTTGGACAAGTTCCAAAGTCTTATTCAAACCAAAATGTCCACTCAAGCATCCATTGTAATTCTCTTGCATCAAGTCTCTCATAGACCCTTTAGGCACACATAGTTGTCCTCCTTTGAACAAAAGGCCATCTTTCAAGGTGTAATCTGCATATTCACTATGAAAATGGTTTCCAAACCCTTGGCAAACCTTATAGGCAGCAACAAAGTCTTCATCTTCTTCATACAAATTATTGAAACTATCCACTCCAATGCTTTTGAGTTGCACTTCTTGCACTATTAGTAACCTCCTACTCAATGCATCAACTACCTTATTACATTGTCCTTTCTTGTGTTTAATGGTAAAGGTATATGACTACAAATACTCTACCCATTTATTATGCCTATGGTTTAACTTTTCTTGAGAATTAAGAAAGCTAAGAGCTTGATTATCAGTGTAAACCACAAATTCCTTAGGCAGAAAATAATGCCTCCATTTCCTAAGAGATTGGATAAGTGCATACAATTCCAAATCATAGGAGGAATACCTTTTATTTCCATCATTGAGCTTCTCACTGAAAAAGGCAACCGGTCTATTGTCTTGGCTCAAAACTGCTCCAACCACTATGTTGCTTGCATCACATTCAATGGTGAAGAGCTTGTCAAAGCTTGGTAAGATGAGTACTAGTTGAGTAGCCACCTTTGTCTTCAAGAGATCAAATCCTCTTTGTGCTTCCTTTGTCCATACAAACTTGGTTCTCATACCTCCCTTGATTGTCTCAAGCATCGGTGCACATATTTCACTAAACCCTTAGATGAACTTTCTATAAAAATGAGCCAACCCATGAAAAATTCTTACTTGACTTGTTGTCTTAGGTGTAGGCCAACTGATTATGGCTTCCACCTTAGAGGTATGCATCTTCAAATCACCTCTTGAGACTAAAAACCCAAGATACACCAACTCATGTTTCATAAACTCACATTTCTCCAAATTGATGGTTAGTTGCTCATCACATAGCTTACTCAATATAATTTCTATATGCTTAAGATGCTCATCTTTAAACTTTCTAAAAATTAAGATGTCATCTAAGTAAACAACAACAAATTTACCAATGTAATCCTTGATTACTTCATTCATGAGTCTCATGAATGTGCTAGGAGAATTTGTGAGACCAAATGGCATAACAAGTCATTCATAGAGTCCTTCTATGGTCTTGAAGGTTGCCTTCCATTCATCACCCTCCTTTATTCTAATTTGGTGGTAACCACTCTTGAGTTATATCTTGGTGAAGTACTCAGCACCTCCCAAACAATTCATCAAGTCTTCAATTCTTGGGATGGGAAATCTATACCTGATAGTAATCCGGTTTATGGCTCTAGAATCAGTGCAAAGTCTCCAAGTACCTCCCTTCTTTGGAGCTAAAGTGGTGGGTACTACACATGGGCTGATGCTCTTTCTGATTAGTCCATTGTCTAGCACTTCTTGTATTTGCTTGCCTATCTCCTTAGTCTGATTCAATGTCATTTTATAAGCTGCCTTATTGGGCAATGAAGCTCCGGGTATAAAATCAATTTGGTGACTTATGGCATGTTGAGGAGGCAATGTAGCTGGTGTTCCATCACTAATGATGTCCTTAAACTGATTTAGGACCTACTGCACTTCTTTAGGAATTCACACCTTCTTCTCTTTGTTGTCTTCTTTTGGCTTTACAACAATGGCAAACCCCACTCCTTCTCCCTCCTTGAGTGTGTTGATGAACTCTTTCTCACCAATTAGCAACACATTAGAACCTTTGGATCTGCCCTCCACTTGGTCTCCAATGGACTGGATTTTGTAGGTGGTTCCATCCTTTTGGAAGGTATAAGCATTCTTCTCTCCATGGTGTATTGCCTTTCTGTCAAACTACCATGCCCTACCTAGGAGTAGGTGGCAAGCATCCATGGGCAAGATATCACACAAGATTCTATCCTTGTAGCCTCCTATAGTGAACTCCACCCAAGTATTTTCATTCACAAGAACATGTTGCCCCTTGTTGAGCCATGTGACTCTATAGTGATCACTATGTGGTATTCTTGGCAAATTGAGCTTACTCACCACTTCCTCTAACACTATGTTGTTTGTGGATCTTGAATCCACCACCACTCTGCATACCTTTCCCATGATTTTGCATTTTATTCTAAAAAAGGATCTCCTTTGGCTAGGTTCCTCCTTAACTGGTTCTTTAATCAAGACTCTTCTTATCATGAGGTTCTCTCCAACCTCTGAATGCAAACTCACTTTTGATGCTTTCATGTTTGTTGCATCCTCTTGAGCATAATTTACTCTCCTCTCACCTCCTTGGGATGAAGAAGACTTCTCAGGGCATCTATAGGTTAGGTGTCCAAGTTGATGGCAATTGTAGCACTTCATGGTGGCAAAATAGGACCCTCTTCCTAATCCACTATAACTTCCTCTACTAGAGTTGCTACATCCCCTTCCTCTATAGCTGCTCTTGCTATTGGAATCCCCACTTTGCTTAACCAACTTGGATTCCCCTTGGGATATTTGGTCTACACTTCTTCCACCAAAGCTACCTCTCTGACCTCTGCCATCTCTTCCCCTGCCTCTGCCTCTGTTGCTTTGCTCTTGTTTCTTCTTGCTCTTTTCCTCCACTTTCAGTGCCAATTGGTAGCACTTATGCATAGTGTTAGGGCATAACAAACTTAATTCCTCTTGAATATTCCATCTCAAGCCATTCAAGTATATGGCTACCTTTGATGCTCTCATCCTCTACCACCTTGGATCTCAAACACAACTTCTGAAATTCCTCAGTGTAGTTGCTCACATCCAAGTCTCTTTGTCTCTAATTTTGTCTCTTCTTGTGCAACTGGATCTCATAATCTTTAGGGATGTGTGCTTCTTTCACCTTGGCTAACATGCCCTTCTAGGTGGCTATGGGGTTATTACCCTCTTTTTGCCTCTCTTCTTGGATAAATTTCCACCAAGTCAAGGTTGCTCCTCTCAATCTAGACTTGGCCACCTTCACCTTTTTTGCCTCACTGATTCCATCACATTCAAAGTGATTCTCCAATCCCTCACTCCTTCCAAGGATTTTCCTCCTAAGGCTTTGATTTCTTTAAGGAAAGGTTCCTTAGGTAGAATAGGGTCTGGTTTAGGTGTTCTATCCTCTTCTACAACTTCTTTACCCTTCCCTTCATTGACCTTAATTGTCACTTTCTCAGTTTTGTCTTCAACTATGTCTAGTTTGCTCTCCAGTCGTAGTAATCTTTCCCTAAGGAGCCTATTTTCTTCCTCTTGATCTTCTACCTTCTTGCCTAGCTCTGCATTGGTCACCATCCTTAGACTCTTCTCTCCTACTGATTCAGTGTTTATCATGTACTGGCTTCTTCCCAAATCTTGGTTGCTCTGATACCACTATGATGGGGATGGGTATACTCAAAGAGAGTCAATCCTTTATCAAAGAGCAGTCAAGTGTTTTCTTAGTGGGTTCCCTTCATTGTTATCTGGTCTATCAATCAAATTAGGCATCCAAACTCTCTAGGAGTGCTCCCAATCAAGATGTGCTCACTGGTTGCTCAGGCATGGTTGAGATTCACAAGGGTAAATCCAACCTTACACTATCAAACTCCTAACAAATGCTTGCAGAGGTTGTAGTAGGTGTTCATGAGGTTTTCCAAGGCCAATCAACTGGTTTTGAGTTTGGGTTTGATCCATTTCCCCATCGCTCCTTCCTTTCCCTATTTTCTAGGCCTAGTAGCCCTAGAGCCCCAATTAGCCCTACCTAACTGGTTTTTGTGGATTTGTTCACAATTTTCCCAAAGACCCACACAAACTCTTTGGAGATCTGAGTACCCTTTTGGAAGTACTTTAAAATTTATGAAATGAGAATTCCCAGTTTGATCGTACAAGTACGGAACTCGAGAATGACTTGTTTTAAGGGGTTTTAGGCTCTCTTTGGTCTTCTTTCAAGGGTTTGTTGTCTTCCTTGATCTGCCACACCTCCAAACTCTCACATATGCTCTACCACACCCTACTTGCTCATTCCAAACACTCTACAACTCCAACCTTGCTCATCCCTGCAAGCATTTGCATAATTTCACTCATTTCCTAACCAGGCTATGACTGAGCTCGCCTAGGAAATGATGCTCATTGGCCTTTCAATGACCTCCAAATGAAAAAAAAGTCTATGTACACTGTACAAAGGTTCCATGGCTTGATTCCCAAGGGTTATTGAGAAGAACTCAAAGGACTTCAAGCTGGAACCATGTTTGGGCCTCTCAAACCCTTACTCAGGCTGAGAGCTTTCAAAATTAAGAACTCAATTCAAACTTGAAACAAAACTAACCAAAATGCTTCTTGATAACTACAATAACATGTACAAAACAATGATTAAAGCAACAATACAATCAATCCATGAAGTACAGACTGCTGCTCTAATTCTTAGAAAATACAAGGTAAAACTTGAAAATGGTCTCCAAATTATATTCAAATCTTCTCCGGGCATTCACCAACCTCATTACATTCATGATTAGGGCCTTTATATGTCATTTTTGGTCTAACTAACTCTCCATTAGTTTCTTAACCAACCCTTTGCTCAAAGTTGCAAAAAGATGCTCAATGTTGCAAAAAGTTGTCAAGCAACTTTGACAACTTTTGCCAAAAAGTGCATTTTTGCATTACATGCTTTTTTTCCTTCTCCAAACCATCTAGGCTGACTAAAAACCACTACTTTAACATGTCCCAATGCCAAACAAGGCTATACAAGACATTTTACATCAAAATGCATGATTATGCCATTTTAGGCTTACAAGGGCTTACAAGCCTGTAGCGTCCTAAAATTGCGACACTTGCAATTTTGACTACATTTGGGTCTTCACGATGGTGATGCAACACAGAACCTGAATGGAGACCCCGAAACTTGTCCACAACATCAAAAACTGCATTTTTCCAGCACCCTGCCTGATCCCTCCTTGCACCCTGTTGTCCCGGGAGGTGGGACCAGAGTGCCCAGCGCCCTGGTCCTTCAGGACTAGGGCGCCCAGCACCCTGGTCCCCCAGGACCATGGCGCCCAGCGCCCTGGTCCTTGGCCCTATTTTGGGCCCGGTCTCCTATGGGGCTTCGGGTCTTTAAGTTTGCAAATTGGAAAATAACACTTCCTGGTCGGCCCAAGGTCAGAAAAATCAGTCTATCAGCCCTAATTGACGAGTATATAAACTACATTTTCCTCTCCCATTTGAGGTGGAGGAAAAAGGAGGAAGGACATATGTGTACAAGACGTGGAAATGATATTCAAGCATTCAAGCATTCAAGCATTCCTTCAAGCAATTGATCATTCTAAGTCTCCATTCAAGGCTAAGTGTTGCATTTAAGACAAGGATTCAACCATTGAAGAGGAGATCACATATCACATACCACATACAACATACAACATACAACATACAACAACATCTACACCTTCGCATGTAAGAATACAAACATTCTTACAACAAGGTACTAGTACTTGTTTTACAATCATTTACATTTACAGCATTTCTCATTTCTTGGTTAATTCCAAAACCGGGGTTTGACCTAAGGGAAAACCCCTAATCCCTAACCCCCCAATCGTCTTCGCTTTTCTGTGTGTAGGTTGTAGGTACGCGGCTGAAATTGAAGATCTGGAATCCTTGTGCAGAGACGAACAGATCCCCCTTCGTTTCGTGGATTTTTCGGAGGACCGTGTGCACGCCGGGCGCCATCGTCCCATCAACTTTTGCTCAAATTTGTAGAACAGCACCGTCTCGACATTTTACTGCTAATTCCAGGTCCGCAGCTTCATCCTATATTCCTATCTCTGTTTATAAGTGAATCTTTCTCACTTTTCATGCATTCTTAGTTCAATCATTCTTTCCACATTTCTTTACAAAAGAGGGTATCCTTGCTATCTTACCCCTTGAAACTCATATAGAATCCAATCTTGCATTGTGTGGGATTGGATCTTGTGGGTTTCAACCCCTCTTTTGAATGTAAAGTCCCTCCTAATTGAAAACCATCAACCCAAGTGACTCTCCCTTCTCTCTCCTTGGAGTTGGGGAGGGGAGAACTACTAGGGTTCGACTTTTTCCGCTTTACAAAGCCAAAATTGAGCAAATACATGGTCCTATGGACATCCAACCTACCAAAGCATATCACAAACATATGAGGACCTATGAGAAGAATCTTATTCACTCAAAAAAAAAAAACTATTAACAAACACACCAAAATGAATAAATTGCACTCAAAACTAGGTGCTCTCCTGTACCACAACGGGTGAGATGTTCATCGTTTTGGAGGATGTATACAGGATACTGAGGATTCCTATCACCAGGGAACTAGTGGTTTATGACCGAGAGGGAGATGTGGATGCACTATGATGAGTCTTTGGAGACCTGGAGTTGGAGCTTAGGGGAGGTCATCCGAGCTGGGAGGTTATGTACACCAATGAACATGTACTGGTCGTGGTAGTTGGAGGAGTGATCAGCAGGTTCTTGTGTCCCAACAAGGCTACTCCTGGATTAGCTATAGGATGGGGTAGAGCACTGGAGATGATCTTGACATAGAGGACCATATTTTCTTGGGGGACATGCATACTTGCACATTTTTACCATGAGTTGCATCAATTTGTATACCTTGGTGGCTATGGGCTTGGATGTGGGGCGACATTGTTGTAGGTGTGGGCTTGTGAGGACATAGCGGTGACAAGGCCTATTCATTTTAGATTTAAAGGTCATGAACAATATTTTGTACATACATATGGTATGATTACTTCCCAACCATAGATTGGGAAGTTGGAGTACTGGTGCAGGGTCATCGACGACATTGACAGTGTTATATGGCTGCCCTATTTAGATTGTGAAGCATGACTTGAGGACAACACATAGTTTCCTTTTTATTTTTGAACTAGGTATCTAATTGGATAGACACCATACATTTTGGATAGATAGCTATTAGACAGAGTGTCTAGGCAGTTCAGTAGGGTACAACAGATGCCATGAGGCTCTAGAGAGTTTGGTCAAACAATCAGAGAGCAAGTACACTTGGGTCCTATATTGTTCTGATTAATAAGAAAAATAGGTTTTAAGGACCCGAAACCTTTAACAAAGTAGCATAAAATAGTTCATCAAAAAGCATCCAAATCTGCTAGGAACAACTTATAAAATGACTGGCAAAAACTAGTCAACCGAAAGGACAACAAAAGAAAGGAACAGCAGAGCAGAAAAAACAAGAGAAAACACAACACAACTAAAAGGACTTAAGCAGCTCCTCCGCCTTATTCACCAGCTGATCATAGTTTGTCGTGACAGCTTTGAATTCTTCCATGTCCTTGTTTGGCTTTTTCTCCTTCTTTTTACCTCTGGTCCTTGTTCTAGGTCCTTGCACTTCTCCTATGCCATCCAAGTCAAGTTCAATCTCCAGGGAGTCCTTCTCCTCTTCCATTTTGTTGATGAGGATTTTTGTGTTGCCAGCTGAAGCCTTCAGAATATTTAAGCTTTGTTTTGCAATGCTTTTAAGGCTTTCTTCAATTTATTGACTTTTTTATTAGTTTCCTCCATTCTTTGATCCATACCAATCTCATTATTTTTCCTCTCAGTTAGGTCTTTCTCGATTTGCTCGAACCTGGGGTTAAAGGAGTCTCTGGCAACTGTTTTAGTCAAATCCTCAACCTATTCTGTCATTGACTTGCCTCTGTCAAAACTAATAGTCTCCAGGATTTGGACTCTGTGATTGGGCTTCTTAATATCCTTCATAGCTTTCTTGTAATTGAAAATTAGCCAATCAATGGTGTCCACAAATCCTTTCAAACCCTTGAGAGGAGGATATGAGGAGGGTGATTTCTCACCAGAGTTGTCTTTTTCCTTCTTGGAGGTGTCTCCAACAGTGATTTTACCAACTTTTACGATTCTCTATTCAAAACCTTCCCCAGTGGTCTCCTCCTCCAAATTCTGGTCGAAGTCCGGATTCTTTCTCTGCACCTGTTCCTTAAGCTCCATAATATTGACATCCCGTTTCTTCTATTTGTTCCTTGTCAGAATAGAAATTTTGTTTTTCTTTTTCCAAGGAGACTGGGGTTCCTTCTTAGAATCCTCAGAGACCTCTTCCTCTGAGGAGGAGCTAATTTGGAGAACTTTATCTTTAGATTTACTCTTACCCTTCAAGGAGGAAGGCTTGGTTCTCACATGTTTTCTTTTCTTACCAGTTTCCGCTTTAGAGTCATCCAGACTCTCTTCGGACTCACTCATTGAATCACTATCTGACTCCTCACCCATAGAAAAAAAAATCCGACCCTTCCTCCTTAGACTCAGAGATAGAAGGCTGAGGGCGGACAATTTGGTTGGCTTTGAGGTGGTCATAAATTAATACCATGAGACCTTGATGCATGGTTGTATCACCCTTAGGGTTCTCTTTATGGGCCTTAATGGTAGCATTCATGGAGCACAGTAGAAAATATGGGATTTAGCAAAACAAAATGGTAGCCATACACTTTTGTGAATCTACCATCCAAAGTTACATAGCGCATTATAGCAAATAAGACCTCTCTCCATGGTTTAACAAAATCCCTAGGAGGATAGTAAGTTTTACTTGGCTTAACCAGGCACTTTTTCTCCTTTGTCGTTTCAAGATATCTTTCAATGGCCTCCTTGCTCAATTTCATGTCTCTGTAGTAATTGCTTCCTTCCCTGCAGAGACCCATAATGTGAGCAATGAGGTCTTCATCTATGGAGATTGATTGATCTCCCATCTTCAGAGTGCCCTTTCTCTAGTTTTTACAGAAGAAATTAGTAACTATGGTGTCATGCCCATGGAGCCTCTCCATAAACTTTGAAAACCCACCCTTCTGCAAAATGTTCCAGGAAACCTCCTTTTGCTTCCACTCCTTGCATTTGTTGGGTTCATAGCAACGTCGATTTCCTTCCATTTTTTCACTATTCAGAGCAACAGCTCGAGAATTGCAGAGAGCTTTAGGCAAGAGATTTCTCGGAACTACCAAATATACCCAGAAAGTGTGGGAAGCGATAGCGTAAGTCTTGCAATAAATGGTACTGACATTATTATAATTACTCACAACACTCCTATTAATCTGTTTCATCATTACTTTGTCCATTTATGATCTTTGGGGTACTATTGTATCGATCCTTAAAAATGATTGATCTAACGTCATCGGGGATGTGCTCTTCACCCTTCCATGTGATCATTTTATCTTGAATGACTACCACGTTGGCTGCCCAGTCAGCAGAACCATTAGCTTCACCATAGATATGAGATATGAGGTATTTCTCAAAAGTGTTGATGAGATCTCTAGCAGCCTTTATTATGTTATTGATAGTCCATGAAAGCTTAGAGGTTCCCTTTAGGCATTTGAAAATGTTATTAGAATCCCCTTCTATCCATAGACAGGGACAATTCCATCTTTTCGCCAGGAGAATACCTTGGAGTGTAGCCATTGCTTCTGCCTTGTGGTTAGTTTGACTCCCTATAGGAACAACAATCATTTACTTGCAGTTACCATTTTCATCTCTGAGGATTGCACCACATCCCACAGGACCAGGATTGCCTTTTGCAGCACCGTCAAAGTTGACTTTGAGCCAACCATATGGGGGAGTATGCCATCTAGCTTTGAGTCTTTTGTTTAGAGTGGGATAAGGACTACCCGCATTCTTTAGATTCCAGGAACTTAAAATGTGAGCTTCCATGGGGTTGGCAGAAATGAAAGGATTCCCAATGATTCTAATGTTCTCCACAATTTCCCATTGAATTTTATGGAAAACAACATCCTGGGTGAGAGAAGTGTCCTTGAAGATATGGTTGTTCCTTTCTTTCCATATCCCCCACAGAATGTGAGGGAGAGATAGCTAGCACAAAGATCTCAAAAAGGGGTTAGCCTAGTGATAATTCCAAGAATGGAACAAATCACTGATTGTGTTAGGAAAAACCCAATCAATGCAAAAATTCTTAAGAAGTCTTTCCCAAATTGAAACAGTAAAGGAACAGTGGATAGCCAAATGGTCCGCAGACTCTTCCTCCTAGAGACAGAGAGCACATCTATTAGGGAAAGAAAAGCCTCTACCCTTAAGATTATCTAAGGTCGGGATTTTATTTTGAAGGATAGTCCAATCGAAAAAAATGATTTTAGAGATTAGACCCTTTATCCAAGATTTAGACCAAAAAGGATTATCAGAGGGGGTAGGGGAAAGAACACCATACATTGAAGAGACAATGATGTTGCCTTTAGAATCAAATTTCCAAATAAGGGAGTCTTCCTCTTTATTCAGCCAAACAGAAGAAAGATGGTTCTTAAGATTAATAAGGCCTGAGTGAATACTTTCAATGTTCTTCCATTTATCACCTATCCAATACCCCTCAACCAAAGGGCCAAATATTTTAATACAGGAGGGAGCAAAAGGGGCCCATTCAGGGATATCTACCAAAGGTTTATCGAAAAGCTAGGGATCTTCCCAGAATCTAACTTTCCTACGATTGCCAACATTCCATTTAACCCCTTTGGCAATGTTGTCTTTACACTTAGAGGCATGATTCTAGATATGGGACCCATTCATACTGAAATCAGAATTGATAAAAGCTGGAAGAGAAGAAGACAAAAGAGATTACTTACTTCTCCAGATTTAACACCATTCATTGTCAGAGTGGAACAGTCTCCAAACCTGTTTAGATAAGAGAGCTTCATTGAGGGTTCGGATTCTTCTCAGGCCCAGGCCTCCATTACTTTTTGGTTTACACACCTTTTCCCATGCCACAAGAGACATTCTTTTCTTTTCCTCGACCCCTGACCAAAGAATTTTTTTCTGAATTTTCTCAATTGCTTCAGCATACTTAATAGGAATTCTAAAGAGGCTAAGGGCATAAATAGGAATGCTTTGAAGAGAATATTTTATAAGTTGGAGATTTCCAACATGACTTAAAAGGGCACCTTTCCATCCAGCAAGTTTTTTTTGAAATTTGTCCACCAGAGAACTCCAAAAGGAATCAAGTGGTGCAATGCCCAGAGGGAGACCAAGATAAGTGGCCGGAAGATCAACAATCTGACATTCCAGAATTCTGTTGATTCTATGTTGTCTCCTCTCGGGAGTGTTGATGAAAAACACTTTGCTTTTAACCCAATTGATAAGTTGGCCAAAAGCAGAAGCAAACTTACACAGGGTGTCCTTGAGAGTTCTAGCTTCAAAGATGCTTGAGTCCCCCATGATAATAGTATCTTCCACAAACTGTTGGTGGGAGCATGTATGATCAACTGAAGAAGGTTGGAGTCCCTTGAAAATTCCTCTCATCATCATAATTTCCATAGATCTACCAAAACATTCAGCCATAGTTATGAAGAGGATAGGAGAAATGGGATCCCCTTGCCTTAGTCCTCTAGAAGCTTGAAAGAAGGTGGAGGGAGATCCATTGATAAGAATAGTAAAGGAGGCAGTGGTAATAAGTTGTTTGAAGAGATCCACACATTTGGTAGAGAAGCCATAAGCCAAAAGAACCTTCACGAGGAAAGACCAATCAAGTCGGTCATAGGCCTTAGAGAGATCAAGCTTAAGGATGAAACCCTGTTTCTTAGCCATAACTAGTGAATGAATATTCTCATGAATAGTTATAATGGAATCGAGGATTTGTCTTCCTGGCACAAAACCATTTTGCTGATGATTAATCAGAGGAGGAAGAACAGTCGGGAGTTTGGAGGTAAGGACCTTAGAAATAATTTTATAAAAAGAATTGCATAAGCTAATTGGCCTGAACTTATCCATGGAGTTAGCACCTTGAATTTTGGGTATTAATGCAATGAAGGTACCATTGATCTCTTTCAAAAGTCTTCTAGCCCCGAAAAATTCTTTGACTCCATTGGAAACATCTTTCCCAACAATATACCAGAATTCTTGGAAGAAGAATATGGGGAAGCCATCAGGTCCGCAGTGACTACATTCCAAGCGATGGTACATATGCCATGAGATTTAATAAGGGGTGTAGCTGATGCAGGTATGACACTAGACTATGCAGCTTACTTTCTTGCACATCCATTTCCTCGACTGACCGGCCCGGGAGAGCAGACACTAGGACTGGATGATGATGATGATGAGGATGAGGATGGAGGTGGAAGACAACAGAGATGAAGGAGAGAGGGAGAGAGGAGGTGAGTAGTGCGGGGGAGGAGGGATGGAGATGAGGGACAAGGCAGACCATCGAGGCCACTAAGAGGAAGATGAGGGCATACAGTGCAGATTACAGCACAAGTACAAGGTGCATAGGATATACAGGGATAGGATGCACAGGCAATATAGGGACAGGATGCCCTAGAGAAAACTAGGAGAGACGAGGATATGGTAGAGGTTGCTGGTGGAAGGGATGAGGAGGATGATGATCTCATCATTCTTAGAGAGCTCGCACATGGATAGGACAATGAGATCGAGGATCTTGAGAGGGAGGTGACTCGACTGCAGAGAGAGCTGAGAGAGACTAGGGATGATAGGGACAAGGCAATTGAGCGGTATACAACAATTGAGGAGATCATCTGGGTGGCTAGAGCTACTGAATAGGGTGACACAAGATCAGGATAATCCTACTGTATCAAATTCAAGGAGGATATCAACTTCGGGAGGAGTTTATATGAGGCAACAATGCCACCTCATATGAGGGTACGTAGTTACAAATGAGCATCCTGATCTACTACCATAGGGAGAGACATGTAGAGGACTTTGACCGATAAAGTGATGGGGCCACCACCACTAGGGTCAGTGGGAGGAGGGCAACAAGATGATCTAGGGGTTGGGCCTTTAGGATCTTAGATTCCTTCAAGGCCTACTAGATCCAAGGGAGTGAGTTCATCATAGCTCTCTTAGCTCCATTTTGTATCAATTTTGTATGATTATGTAGACACATTTGGGTGATTTTGTAGTCATATGATTTTTCACATTATTGTATCATGACACATTATTTTTGATATACATGAGAGATAATCTATTGGCAATGATTATGTGTGTGTGATTCTATGTGATGTATTTACATGTTATGCTTATGATGTGATGATGCTATATGGATTATGAGATGCTCTATTATGCATGCATGTAATTTATATGATGATTCTATAATGTTTATGATGATATGTATATGTGATGCAATATGCTTATGTGATGATCAATGCTATGTGTAATGATATGTGACCCTATATATGATGATGCAAATGTTCTATGCTTATAGTGATGTATGATAAGTTTTTTATGTATGTTAAAATTATATGCTAACAAGTGGTGTGTGCAGGATGTGATGTGATTATATACATGTTTATGATATATGAAGGATGGATGCAATTGTTATTTCTACATATGTATGTATGATGCCTACTAACATTTGATGATGCAAAATACTACATGAGATGCATATATTTTTGGCATGTCGTTATATTCATTCATGTTATTGTGTACTACAAGGACTCAAGAAGGGATGATGGAGGACAAAGAGGAAAGGAGGATATAAGGTAGAAGATGTGGAAGTGAATGAGCTTATTGTGCTATTATCATCATCGAGCTTTATTATGGAAAATATATTGTGACCATCCAGATAAAGATTCGACCTAGATAGTTATCGTACAATATTTTGCATGGAGATCAAACAATTATAGACAAGGAATGCCCTAGTTCACACTAGACTCACAATATCCTCATATACTTGGATGATCCATAGTATTACTAATAGTTAATCTACAAACAATATTTAGATGAACATACCCCATCCTCGCCTTTCTAGTCAAAAGACATCCTCGAGATAAAATCTCTAGTCAAAGACATCTTGGAAAAGCTAAAAGACATGTCACCACAAAAGATAAAATCAAAGAGTTGACACCAACATACAATGAAATCCTCAAGTTATTAGTGTATCTTATTGCAAGGTGTGCGCCCCTTGGTCTCCTTGTATTGTACAACGCAGTGCTTGGGTTTGTCACATGGCTTAACTGCCTCCTATGGATTCTATAAGTCTAATGGTTTTATCGAGCATTAACAGGCCCATCTTTTGGTGCAATGGAAACCACACTTGTAACAAGTGGTATCATATCTTGGTCACAGGTTCAAACCCCTCAATTGTGCTGGGGGGGATTGTTGCAAGGTATGCACCCTTGGTCTCCTTGTGTTGTGTAGTGCATCGTTCAGGTTTGTGACATGGATTAACTGCCTCCTATGGATTCTATAAGTCTAGTGGTTGTATCGAGCATTAACAGGTCAATTTTTGGGTGCAACGAGAACCACACTTGTAACATATCTTGCCACATATGTTAACATGTTTGATTGGTCGCAATGTTGTCTTCTTGATAAAGGACAAATAATACTAAAAAATCTTATTGTAGTCAAATTCTACCAAAAAATTGATTTGTTGGAAGCTTAGTGTTGCTTGTGTCTCATCTAAAACTAACTCATTGATGCAGCCATGGTCTGGTGGGTCCTCAAAGAGAACTGACCAAATCATGCAGAAAGAGTAACATAATGGAAGCAACAACAACACATAGAAATATTACATAATCAAACATCTGCATCATCATATTATCATCATAGAACATCCGGTTACATGTAGGCTAACATGCCAGATTGCAATCCATCTAGAACTCTCAGAGCTCTCCGGTCCTCTAATCATGAATCTAGATCCTCATACTAATCTATATCCCCCTAATGACTACAGAAAACAATATATATTCTCTAGAACACATCCAGGTCTGCCACAAAAGATTACATTAACCAAGGAAGGAAAATGAAACGTGTAAGACAGGTTGACTCCAAAACATGAAGATCTCATACATCGAGAACAATCCAGAAGTGTGGACTGCAAAGGAATGTTGGACAAGGGCTTAAGAATATCGAGTGTGGTGCCAAACTAATCCGCAATCCAAGAAATTGCTTTGGAAAAGAAGAATTCTCCAATTAGACGATAAGCTCAAAACTACCTCGGATCCCAGAAACAGTTACTCTGGAAGGAACAACTCACCAGAAAAGAACCCAAATGAACTGGAAATCTGGAATAATGCACAATAACACACCTAGAACCTGAAAATCTGATCTACAATGAAAGATAAACAACTACCGGAATATATTGAAAGAAAAATAGAAAACTGCTACATGAACTGAACAAGAACAAAACTAAGGAAATATTTTTGGTTGATGCAAGATTGCCCATAGACTGGGGATGCTCCTGCATCAGAAACCCCAAGTAGAAAGAGATGTTCCATGAGTGGCAACTTGTGAACATCAAAAATGATTTAAAATATAAAGCCCATGCTCATTTCTTATCCAAACATCTTCATTGTCTGCAAACCGCTTCCTTACCTCTTTCAGTACCTCAGCCGTATCCTCCAACATCTAGTTTGTTAGGTCCCAGAGACAACTGAGAGGGGGGGGGGGTGAATCAGTTGTCTGATAAATTCAACCAAAACTTAATGCTTAATACTGGTAAACCAAACTTTATGCTGGTAGATAGACTTAACAGTTAATTGCAGTATCGGTAAAGATTAATGCATGAAATAGAAAGACAATAACATCCACAACACATAACACAAATATTTGTACATGGAAACCTTGTAAGGGGAAAAACCATGGTGGGAAGCCTTACCCACAATAAAATGATACTACTACAGATAGTATGTGTGTACAATATGGATTCTGCACATGCAGAAAGGCCAGCTGCCTAGAGCTCACTGCTCAATCACAAAATGAGAGTCACGCTGACTACAATTGGATGGTTAAATCCAATGATAATGTACTATACAAAATAACATCTTCATATGCTGGATTCAATACTGGTTTAGTTTTGATTGCCTTCACAAGATCCTTCCTTCAACCTTCAAATGATGTTTGCATGTATAGCTCTGCTTATTTTCGCATATATCTTATTGCAATCCTTTTCGCAATCACTTGTCAATCTCACAAATGAGATCTTACATTTATACCATAACCTAAGACCAATTCAATAGGTCGGCTCACTAAAAGATATTACAATAAAATCAATTACAAATAAATCAATATCCGATGCATGATTTCGGCTCAATGCATTTACAATAATAATAAATCATCTCCATAATGTGTTGTGCTGATCTGGAATAGATATGTCTGTCGGTGCTTATCCTGGACCTATTTGTCGGTAACAACAAATATGCAAACCTGAATAAACAATTAACCAAATCACCAAAACCAAGTGATCGAATAATGTCTTCAACATAACCAAGTAGACTCGAAGTCATTCCAAGTGCCTGTGAACAATATAATCTGTCGGTGAACCAAATACTGGTGATTGTGCATGAGTCTCTGACTTGCCAGTGAACATAACCAAAATCTCCAAGTGCTGATAAGTGTTGACAAGCAATGACAAGTGTTGAAATCAATGACAAAACCATATCAACATATCCAAAATGCCAACATGGTTCTCTTTATTCTTCTTTCCTTGCTTCTTACTTGCACATTGTCTCTGCTTACTGTCTCTCTCTTTAATTTGTAACTTGGATTTATTTTTACCACAAGACTTCATTTGGTCTGCCACCATAACCTTATTGTCATTTGGTTCCATCCTGTTATCAGACTTATTTACTTGATCCTTTTGCAAATCCATGCCACCAACTGGTTTAGCCTCTACAACTGGCTTCTCATTACTGCAACTCTTCCCAAGACTCAAATTTCTCACTTCTTTCTCCTCCTCCCTCAAGAAAGTCAAAGTGAACTTCTGCCCATCCTTCTCAATAGTGACGGTCACCAAAATATAATGGTGGGTGAAAAATGTGTGACTGAGAGATCAAGAGGAAAGCTACCCTTTCCCTCCAAGGAGAGATGATAGTTTCACTATGGATTTCCCTACAAACAATTTTCACACATTACATTGAAAGAGGGGGGGGGGGGGGGGATTCACTAGATTCAACCTCCAAAGAAGAAGATAGAATTCTAAATTAAATGAGAATGATAAGTCAATCCCCTCTTCTACTCGGAATGGAAAGGAATTGATTGAATTATGTATTAAGACTAAGTGAAAAGAGATGAAGAACTGATAATAACTCAAGATCGGAGTGTGGGATGAAGCTGTGCGCCTGGATTTGGTAGTAATATGTCAAAACAAAGCTGCCCTGCGAATTTGAGGAAAATTTGCCCGGACCATGGCGAAAGTGTACATGGTCCTCCGAAAAATCCAAAACGAAAAGGGTTTTTCTGCCTCTGCAAATGGAGTCCAAATCTGAAAAGTACAACTATGCACCTGCAACCTACACACATAAAAGAGAGGAAAAGGGGTTGGGATTGGGGGTTTGCCTTTAGGTCAAACCCCAGTTTTGGAATTAACTGATAGGTCCCGGAGGCAACTGATATTGGGGGGCTGAATCAATTGTCAAATAAATTCAAACCAAAACAACTTAACCAACTTATTGCTTAATACCGGTAAACTAGTCTTTTATACCGGTAGACAATTTTATTAGTTAATTGCAATACCGGTAAATATTAATGCATGAAACAAAAAGATAAAGTCATCCATAACACTTGACACCAATATTTGTACGTGGAAACCTGTAAGGGGAAAACCCACGGTGGGAAACCTTACCCACAATCAGATGATACTACTGCAGATAGTAAGTGTATACAAATGGGGTCTACACATGCAGAAAGGCCAAGCGCCTAGAGCTCACTGCTCAAACACAAAATAGGAGTCACACTGACTACAATTGGATGGTTAAATCCAATAAGAATGTACTGCTCAAAGTAGCATCTTCATATGCCAAATTCAGTACCGGTGTAGTTCTGATATGCTTTTAAAAAACCTTGCTTCACCTTCAAATGATGTCTGCGTGTATAGCTCTTCTTATTCTCGCATATACCTTCTCACAAATCTTATTTTCTTCGACACACGATCTTACAAATAAGATCTTACATTTATATCATAACCTAGGACCAATTTTAGTAGGTCGACTCTAAAAGATATTACAATAAAATCAATTTACAAATAAATTAATGCCCGATGCAATAACCGATTAACATGTCGGCTTAATGCATTTACAACAATAATAAATCATCTCCATAGCGTGCCATGCTAATCTGGAAAAGATAAACCTGCCAGTGTATAGCCTGGACCTATTTGCCGGTAACAACAAATATGCAAATACGAATATGCCAATAATCAAATCTCCAAGACAAAGTGTCAAAATGATGTCTTCGACATAACCAAGTGTTTTCCATGCCATTCCAAGTGTCGGTGAACATTATATCTTATCGGTGTACTAGATACCGGTGACTGTGCATGAGTTATTTGCGTGCCAGTGAATGTTGTTGATTCTCCAAAGTGCCAGAGTTGATAAGTGTTAGTAGGTGTTGACATCAATGATAAAACCATACCAAAATACCAACATTAACCAAGTAATGAAAGAAAGTACTTGCAAGTAAATGTAAATGGAAGACTGAAATGTAAATCACCTCAAGGGAGGTTGTGATAGAAATGCTTGTATGCAGTTGGATGTTGAAATGGATCTCCTCTTCAATGGTTGAATGCTTGACTTGAATGCAACAACTAGCCTTGAAGGGAGACTTGAGATTCTCAATGCTTGAAAGGGATGCTTGAATGCTTGAATTCTCTTGAATCCTTGATCACAAATTTTCACCTTATTGAACGTATGCAAATGACAGGGCAAATGCAACTTTTATACTTGTCAATTAGGGTTAATGAAACCGATTTTTGTCATAGACCGACATCGGGGAAGTTTTCCCGCTCACTTCACAAACTTCAATGCAAACTTAGGAAGGGTCCTACCCCAAAATAGGGCAGGGGATAAGGGCACCCCTATCCTACCCTTTTTTGCAGGAAAGGATGCAGGTTAGGCAGTGTAGAGGGAAAGGGAGATGCAGTTTTTGGGGGTTGAGCAGTCTTTGATCTCTGATCAGGCTAGGGGATTCAATTTTGCATGCGTGAGAACGCTAATGTGGTAAAAAATTGCTAGGGTTGCAATTTTATGACACTACAAGTTTCTTCTACAATCATAAATAGCTCTTTTATCAAACTGCCAAGGTCTACCCAACAAAACATGACAAGCACTCATAGACACAACATCATATAAAACCTACTCTCTAAAGGGTCCAATATTAAAATGCACTAAACACTACTCCTTTACTTCTATCTTTTGATCATCTTGTAACCAACTCACCTTGTAAGGACAAGGATGCTCAAGCCTCTTCAACCCAAGCTTCTCCACCATCTCCTCAAATACCAAATTATCAGTACTTCCACTATCCACAATAACTTTACAACACTTACCACCTGATTTGCATACAGTCCGGAAAAGACTCCTTCTCTGAGTAGGTCTGGTATCTTCACTGGTCTACTCCATCAAGTTCCTCCTAAACATAAGAGATTCTCCCTTCTTCGATGCGCATTCATATTCAATGACTCTAGCTTCCCGATCCTCATTTGCCACAAAATTTCTTGCCACCCCTTGCTTGCACTCATAAGATCTATGTCTGGTCTCTCCACACTTGAAATATCTACCCAAAAATCCTCTGTTGCTACTACCACTGCCTCTTCTCTCAGTCTTTTGATCTAGTTCTTTATTCCACTTAGGTTTTGGTTCTTCATCCATTGTCTGCTTCTCTAAACTATTGGATTGGGAAGAGTAGAAAAGAGGGAGATTGTTCCAATAGAAGGAGAATAGAGAACTCGATCAATTGGGAGGGAAGGAAGAGAACTGTGCCATTGGAAAAAGAGGAATGAATCAAATTTGTTTTGGATGAGATTGGGTAGGTGCACAAAGAATGTTCTTGCCGGATAAAGCAATTGAAGAAAAATATTTGTGGAAACAAATTTGAATCCAACGAAGGTTAGTGTGGTAATGTAGAGTGAGATGTTAGAGAAAGTGTGGTCAATCATGGGAAAAACTGAGCAGACTGTAACAACATATGCAGAAGAATATTGTGGAGTTACCCTACAATGATTTGTATATGAATGTAACCATTGTTATGTAATAATTATCTTTTTCTTTGCTTAAATACAAGGAGTTTGTTTTTGTATGATGTCTAATTATGTGATGGACTTCTTATCTCACACAAATGTTTTATTTATCGCTCTATTATTGACTTTTTGATTTCCTGTCACATACAAAGATTAATGTTGTCATTTGAAGTTCCCGTCGCTTCGAAGATATAGATAGGCTATTGTGTTTTGTTGGTTTGTAAGTCTGACTTACATCACATTACCTAAATACAATGAGTTTGAATAAAAAATTAGATATCATAGTTACTTAAGAGTTATTTTATTTTACTTTAGAATAATTTATTTTACCAATGAAGTGGCTTCAGGTAGTCATACCCACAAAGATAAAAATTATTTTAAAAACTATATTTTTGTAATGACTACTCTATAGTAGGGTCATTTTTACGATTGATATATTTTTTTATAAAATGTTGCAATTCCCTTTGTAGTTGAATTATAATACCAGAAAATGCATTAAACCTTCCTTGTAAAATGCTAAAACATCTCTAGTCACAATTTTATATGCTATGTACAACAAATAGTTATCTTACTACATATTGTATAACAATCATTAACATCACCCATCACCATCCACACTATCACCTTCATCCTTGCTATCACCCCTCTTCGAGCTCTCCAAGCCTCTAATGTGAATGACCAGCTAACCTTTGTAGCAATTTTTTGCAAGTAGTATTAACTTTAAGTAATTCATCATTCCACTTTTCCTTTTTTCATCATGCGTGATCATCTTCATCAACTGCCCTAATCACAAAAAGAACCCAAGGCCTATTGTATCTTAGACTAATGCATGACCATTTACCACTATCTAGATAGAATCCTAGGCCCAAAATAATATCATCCATATTTTCTTCAAGTCACATCTCCTTCGAGGTTCACAATTTCCACAATCATATAGAGGATTGCATTCTAATCTTCCCCCACATTCATCAAAACCACTAGGAAGATGGAGGAGATGTGGTTATTTACTCGGTCCTTGTGAAAAGAAGACATGAATGTATCACCCAAAATCAATTTGATGGTATGAAATACCACTATTACCTTAATTGTATAAACCTTCTTTGGTCTCAACATTGTTGCTTTCCCTATAAAGGTAGCTCTCTTTCTTTTGGCTTTAAGATAAACTATGGTATCCATGTACTCAACCAAGAACACATATAAATATATAACCACTACCTACATCGATGAGAAGGGGGGAGAGCCATTATTGGCCTTGTCACTTGTTGTACTTACATTATCCCACGAAAGAGAACTTATTCACTTTAAATTGTTTGACATATCACTCCATCATTGAATTTATTAGTGTCACATGATGTGAAAAAGGTTGTGGAACTAGAAGAAAATCTTGCCATGAGTTTAATATGTCAATAAAGATATCATTACCCTACATGTTAGTCACCACATTAACTAGCCTATTTGTCACATCCCAAAATCCATGCATAGTCTTCCATCTCCATTTTATGATTCCATTAACTTCTATTTGTTTAGCATGGTCTCTTATGTGCACTCCCCACATATTGACTGAAATATCTTTAGATTCCTCCACATTTAACACCTATTTTAAATATTCATAGCCATTCCAAGAGTATTCCCAAAACAAAGTCTTCTTTCAATTTCTCACATCCTAGGTGATGTGATTAACAATTATATTTCTTCTAGATATTAGGAAGTTTCAAATTATCGAGCTTCTAAGAGGATTATTGGTTGTGAAAATCTTGACAGTCTCGCTAAGTCTAAATACCTATATAGGACTTTCTACCATTTTTACTATGAATTACAATACATATTTGAAACCAATTTATCCTTCATATGGGAATTAAAAAATGACCACTGGCACAAACCTACACCTCTAGCTTCCTCAGGGTTACAAATCCTTTCCCAACTATAAGCAAGATCTTCTTTTGATCTATAGAACCTTTTGAAAAAAAGTTCTCATTTTTTACTTTAGAAGCTCACAAATTTTCCTTGGCATTTTTAAACAAGTCATGGAATATATAGGTGTGGCTAATATATTTGACTTTAACATGTGAATTCTATCAATTGAAGAAAGCTACTTACCTTTCTATGATGACAACTTTGACTTGTAGCTTGAAAGAAGAGATTTCCATAACTTAGCTCTACAAGACCAAACAAATAATGGAATACTAATAAACTTCCTTGGAGTTGGCTAATTTTAAAACCTAAAATATAAGTAACCTCCTTTTGTTTCCTTAAATTTTTATTGAAAAATAAAAGTTCTAATTTTATCTATCCAAAGTATGCCTAATCACCTTTGTTTTTTTCTTACTGAACACTCTAAAAAGGATAGTGTCATCTACAATACTTGGCATGTTACAACTTCAATTTAGAACAATCTTGATGCCTTTCCAATTACCCTTTCCCCCAACTTCTTGAATGCTTCTACTCAAAACTTCAACCTAGATTTATTTTATTTTTATTTACTTAAAATATTTTATTTATTAAAAATAAAAAATATGTCCACTATGTTTTAGCTTTTATTTTCAAATACTCGTGGCTTGCTACCACCAAGAGGTGGAGTGTAATGGTTGGATGTGTTAACAAAAACTCTTACCTTTTAGTTTAAATTTAACAACCATTTACATGTCAAAATATTAATATTAATTATCAACATAATATCTTCATAATAAACATCACATAAAAACAAAGATATGCCTTGTCAACATAATATTTTCAAAATAAGCATCACATAAAAACAAAGATATGTCCTTATCAAAATTATAAGTTTTAGAGTGGGAGGACATGTTTCCAATTGATATCTTGAACATTTCTTTTGATAGATGTATTTAAGATATCTAGCTTAGTTATTATTTTTTTGATAATTTATTAAATCATTTTTTTTTATCGATAATTTGAGTATCTTATTAATATAATGAAAGTCTTATACATAAAAAGTTTCAAAATTAGGGATTAATCCCTATATTCCATCTCTGATCACAAACAACTACTTCTACACACCATAAACACTACACCAAAATGCGCCTCACTACGCCATCTACAGTCTAAAGAAAGTAATTTTTCAAGATCCTACCTACACCCATTACATAAAACAAACACCACCAAAATGTGGCTTTACTACCACCCCTTCAGTATATAAAATACCATCTAAAAAACACAAACCCTAATTCTTAAACCAACCAGATGAATATAACTATAAACATAAACAATTACAATTTCTTCTTCTTTTTGCCCAACCCGTTCACCCAGAAATCTTCTCACTCAAACTCCATCTTCTTTTCTGCATCTTTCTTCTTTGCCTCCCTTGCCAATCGCTTCTCCACTTCCTTATCACGAACACATTCCTTCAGCGCCTCCCAACCCACACACGCCTCCTCCATCCAAGCGGCTTGGTCTGCACCATTATTCCACAAGATGAAGAGTTTGTACTTCGCTTCTTCTCCACCTTGCACCATGCCTTCTCCAAACTGGCACCACAACCCTCTACTTGCTTCAACTCTCACAAGAATGAAGGTCATTCCATATGTATACTGCTTTGGAACACAAGTCCTCACCACCCATAGAGTTTCCTCCTTTGTGTCGAGCTCCAATCCCCACGCCACAAACATGGAGATAATGTCTACATTTTCTTTGTAGTGGAACTCAGAATTCATGTAATCTTCACTAAGCAACAGAGAAAAATTTGAAGGAAGATGGGGTCATCAAATTTAAACAATCCCACAAGCCACTTATTTGATACTTTGCCAAAAAATGCAAGTTGTTGTTTTGTCAAATGAAACAAAAAGTTGGCCTCCATTCTAGCATTTTTCCCACACTCAAAAAAATCACCTTCTGTCGTTTTCTCAACAAATAAACTTGAACTGGCGGTGATAAAGGTGATAGATGGGATAGGTCAAATCATACTGGCTGGATTGAAGGTCCGCACATTTTTAGTAGATTTCCTAATTTTGATATCGACTCAGACATAAAAGATAATAATTACATCATTTATTGCGTGCTTTTATCTCAAGTTCGACGCAGATTTTATTACAACCTTGCTTTGGCCCTGTTTCGGCTTTGTGATTCTGCTAGCAGGTCTCACATTTACTCTATTAAACTGGAAGGAACGAAAATGGGGGGGAACAGGCTCAGATTGGAACCCGATAAAGTTGATGATTTTAAAGCTAAACCGGTGGTGTGGTTCGTCTGTTCAGAAGGTGGCATTGATAAATTCATGGAAAGCATGAAGGGGAATGATGAGAGACTATCCAAGCAATTTGTGAATTCCTGGGAGGACATAAGAGTTACCATGGGGGGTATCTATTTCGGAATTAGTGAAGAAGTTATTGCACAGGCGACGGGTCTATCTATGGAGGGGAGAAAATGGAAAAAATAGAGTCGTATTGCGGATACCACCAGCCTAAACCAGTTCTTCCGTGAAGGCGAAAACCTGGTGAAGAGGGCGGGCGGCTTCAACCGAGAGAAGCTCCCTTCTTCGTGGGATGAGGTCTGTTACATTGTGATGAAATACTTCATGCTGGAGGGAAGGTATGTAATCTTCTATTACTACCATCTCCCTTTCCTTAACCATATGAAAAATAAGGACTATATTTCCATTTCATTTTTCTTGTTGCATTCTCTGGATGCTAATGTCAAGGATATTGTCGAGGCCAAGAAAAAGGGTAAAGATTTCCCCATCCTTCACCAGGGCCTCATCTTGCGCCTTTACAACTTCCACCTTGCCCTCTGCCCGCCTCGTTCTATCTCCGTCCAGAATGTGACTAATACCAGTCCATCGGCCTACCCTACTACTAAACATAATGCTAGCCCCCCTCGGCTCCCGGAAATTGGCTCTTGCAGCAAGAAAAATAAAAAGCACTCCCCTGAAGAGGCCAAAACCCCCAAGAAAGTCAGAATCTAGGAGATTGATTCTGACATGTAAATCATTGACGAGGCCAACACCCTCGCTGCTCAAGCAGATTGGCCTCTAAACCCTCGGAAAAACCTTTGAGAGACCCCTCCTCCTCGCATGACACTAGGAACTCAAGCCCAACTGATAATGTGGTTATGTTCCACCCTAACCCGACCCCCCACTCTGTCAGTTCCACCCATGCCTCCGAAAGACCCACAATTTCTAAGAGTCCGGAGCCTGGCCCTAAGTCCCAAACAAATTCCCCCTCCCCGACTCTCAGTTTTGAAAAATTGATGGTTGTAGAGGAGGCAAGTAGCATAAAAGAGGAGGACGACAACAACCTGGCGGAGTTGGGGAAAAAAGTGGAGGCCCTGTCTGATAATGTGTAGGATATCACCAACAGGCTGGAGGCTGTGGAAACCAAAATGCATGATGTTTCTAAATTTGCGTTGAATGTGATGCGTTGTTCGGCTACCACTCTGTGCCTTATGTAGGAAAGTGCTTCCAAAGGCAAAGGCAAGGACGACGAGGCCTACAAGGCCCTGTTCAAATTCCTCACAAAGGAATGGGCAACTCCCCCCCAAGAGGAGCCACGTGAAAAAGAAATGATTTGTCTCTATGCTGTGGAAGGCTGGTTTTTTGTCTACTCCTAGCAGCCTGCAGGCGGATAGCGTTAGTCTATGTTTTTATTTGAACTTTTATGTTTATTGCCCTACGTAGCATATGTCTAAAACTTTGTTTAATACTGCTTTATATCTGGTAAACTTACGTAGAATGATCATAGTTTTTGATAGAGGTAAAGGGCTGAAACTCTGCTGTTATTATGCTGATAGTGGTTTTGCCACTGTTTTCCTTGTTGTTCCAATGGGTCAGCCCCCTTGTTTTTTGGCTGTTTTTAATATAAAAAACAATTAAGCTTGAACAATGAAGCCCACCGCATACGCTTGTGGTTTTAATATTATCACATACATTGCTTGTCAAATCATCAATAAAGAAACATAAATGCTTCCTCCTTTGGCGGTGTAAGACTCACATGATGTCCAACTCAACACCTCAATAATCTTCCCACACCCCTTTATTGTCCACCTCCTGCAATGATATAACCGCCTTGGAAAGTACATTGGCTATATCATTTCCCTCCCTCAAAACATGAGAAACTCAAAAAGATTGAAAGGTTGCTAATTCAAGTTTAATCAATTTAATAAACTTATTAATTTTCTAGGATACAATCTCTCCTTTAATAATTGAATTAACTATAACTTGTGTATTGACAACCGTTGTGCCATCCTCACCCCCTACGATGTCGCTTGAGCCTTCACTTCATTGTTTGTACTGTCCAACAGTCTCCAATAGAAGTGTATATCCTTGCCAATCTCATGCAACAAATCCAACACCTAAAGGTCTCAAATTACCCCTTGACACCCCTTCAAAACTCACTTTAATCCAACCATCCTCAAGTTTTTGCCAATCCAATGTTCTTTCTCTTTCATTTTTCCCCCACTTCTTGATTGGATCAACCAAGCCCATTAACGAGCAATTTATAAAATCAATTGATTATATGGACATATGACCAAAATTTATATTCCTAAGATGAAAATATTTAAATATAGGTATACCACCACCAAAATTAGGGCTCGATTGGAACCACACCTAACAAAAGGTAGCGAAGAAAACAAGAAAGATTCCCTTTTAGATAAGAAAAAGAGGAAGATTTGTTACACTTTTAACTTTTCACATGTTTTCAAAATATATAAATGGCTCTCTCCGAAAATGAGATTCAGACTTTAAAAGCATTAAATATCATTTAAAATATATTTGAATTTAAAATAATAATAGAGTGAAAAACATCAGATTAGCAAGACCTCAAGAAATTAGCTGTTAAATTGTGATTAGAAGTCAATTTACCAGGTTGGATTTTTGTTCTCCCTGATCATACACGTGGACGGCCAGATGGGAAGAAACGAACGGCTATGAGATGCAGCTAACCTAGAACGCAGTGGCGCCTTATCCAAGCATAGCTCCAATGTGAGGCTCGCATGGATTAATGGATTCTAGGCACTGCATACTAGATGGATTTTAATATTGACAACAGGCATCAAATCTTTCGTCACACTCCTTTTTATCTGAGATTCAAAGCAGAGAAGGGGCATGTGAGTTGCAACACAGTTGAATAGTGGAGTGCAGTGTCTTTTTCTTTTGTATTTATAAGTATGGAGGGAGGTTTTGCTAAGATTGCACGTTTGGAGTCGGGCCCAGGACAAGACCAAAAAGGAGAGGTACCTGTAAGAATACCTACGGTCACCGCCCAGGGTTCGATTCCCATTAGGGCTCCCGTTTCCGATGACATAGAGGACGACGACAACGATAAAGAGGGCTTTGACACCGAAGAAGGAGGAGAAGAAGAAGGCGAGGAATGTTTTGAGAGTGCGCCGGCCAGCCCCGTTGGGTCTTTTACTAATAATAACCATCCTTCTGATTTTGCGGACAAGGAGGGCGAATCTTTGGCTAAGGTAAGGAAAGCTTCTCGCTCTCATTCTGATTCTGATGATTCTTATTCTTCTTCGCCTTCGTCTTCTTCGTCCTCTTCTTTTTCTGGGTCGAGGCGGCCTCGTGTGAGGCCTGTGGCTAAAGTTAGTGGGGAGGAAGAGGAAGAGCAGCCCGCTGTGGAGGTTTTAGTTCATGAGTCTGAGGAAGAGGAGGGTTTTAGGGTTGCCAAGGTCCCGCCTTTGGTTGCCTCTGGCGGCGTAGTGTCGGGTTTTGGGGAACAGAGTCTGGGAGTAATTGGGGGTTCGGAGGGCTCTGCAGAGGCGTTTGAGATGGGGAACGAGTCATCTGAAATAGGGGAAGTTGGGGTTAGTGAGAGGCCTGCGGAATTACAGCAGGGTTTGGCTTCCGTAGAGTTGGAAGGTGCTGAGGGTGTTAAAGATGGCGTCCTAGATGCTGCCGAAGGTGCGGCCTTGAAGAAGGATAGTCAAGAGGATGTTAATTCTGGTGAGAGGGAAGTTGTAGGTGAGATTCTTTCGTCTGCAGATTCCATGTCCAAACAGGACGGGGAGGGGAAGGAAC
Organism: Cryptomeria japonica; assembly: GCF_030272615.1. Taxonomy (NCBI): domain Eukaryota; kingdom Viridiplantae; phylum Streptophyta; class Pinopsida; order Cupressales; family Cupressaceae; genus Cryptomeria; species Cryptomeria japonica. Next base: position 77,316,930 of record NC_081414.1, on the reverse strand, counting down.
CTTCAGAGATAGAGGGGGGCAAGGCTCATGAGATTGGTAATGGAAGTGTTTTGGATAAGAATGGTGATGGACTTGAAGATAATGGTAGTGCTGAGTCTGGTGATGTTGGCCTTGATAAGGCTTCGGATGAGACTGTTTTAGTTGAGAAAAACGATTCCCAGAATGGTGTAGCTGTGGACATGGAGCCTGTTGTTGCGGAGGAGGAGAAATCCCGGGCGGATGGCATAGATGCAGCCGAGGAGGATACTAATGTTTCTCAGGTAGAGAAGGATATTGTTGGTCCAGATGCGGGAGAGAGTACTGGGCCGTCTGAGGATGTGCAGGGGCCCAGGGCGGAAATTCACCAGGCAGCTGATGAAGAATGTGCACCGGAGGATGTTATTGTTAAGGAGAGAGGTGATAAAGGTAATGATTTGGAAGAATTTGCAGTGAAAAGCACTCTGGAAACTGAGGAGAAATCTCTTGGTTCTCCAGCAGAGGAGGTTACTATTGTCCAAGATGTTGGAGAGAGTTTTGGACAGTGTAAGTCAGACGAGTTGCAGGAGTCCATTATAGAAATTAATCAAGAAGCCGGTGAAGAAACTGTATTAGAGGGTGCTGATGACAAGAAGGGTGATGATAGAAGTGTTGATGTTCAAGAGTTTGCATTGGAACTGACGCCAGAAAATGGGGTTGCTGAGGTGCAAGCAGCTGCTGAGAAGGATGTCTCCGAGTCTGAGCGCGTTATGGAAATTAATCAAACAGCTGGTGAAGAATCTGTACCGGAGGATGCCGATCTCAAGGAGAGTGGTGATAAAAGTGTTCGTGTACAAGAGCTTGCATTGGAACCCACGCCAGAAAATGGGGTTGCTGAGCTGCAAGCAGCTGCTGAGGAAGATGCCTCCGAGTCTGAATCCAACAGGGATAAAATGGTGGAGGAGAATGTTTCTGCTGATGCCGTGAAAGTGATAGATGGTTCCTTGTTTCTGAGTGAGAAGTATGATGCTCAGGATTCTCAGGCAACTGAGGTCGCCTCGGCAAGTCCTTTGCCTGGTGAGCAGAACATTGATACTGAGGGTGTTGTTGACAAGGAAGTGGAGCATTATGCAGAAAATGCTCTTGAATTAGTGGATTCTGAATTGAAGCATGCAGATGCAACGGTTGAGGTGGTAGATGATGCTCAAGAAATCAAGGCAGGTGGTGTTGAAGACTCAAAAGATGGAGTGGAGACATCTCAGAGAGAAGAGCAGGGATTCACGGAGTCAAAAGGACTTGTCAAATCCAAAGCACCAACAGAAATTGCAGTTACAATTGAGGGAGGGCAAGCTGACACTTCAACGCCTGAATCATTTCCCCCCAGCATAACTGAAACATTGGATGCCACATCCAAGTCAAAAATTGAATCTTCTACTGGAGATTACTCCATCCAGAAAGTTACAGATGATGAAGATATGAAAATAATAGGCTCTTCTTCTTTGGGTGCCTCAACAGACGTAGTAGGTTCTGCAATCAATGTCTCTTCGCTTAGCTCTAATTTTGATGATAAGGTTAGTAATCAGCAGTCAAATGTGAACGAAGATGATGGCCAGAACATGGCAAACGAGGTTGTCTCACCAAGTTCCGTCACCAGTCAGCAGACCACTAATAAGGAGGATATTGTGGAGACTGGAAGTGTGGTAAGTCATAATTCCTCAATGATATCTAAATCCAATATGCCAGATAATGCTCAAGAAACTGAGGTAGCAGCTTTGCATCAAGACAAGTCTGTAGAAAACCAGACGGTTAAGGTATTTAATTTCACAGATGGGACCCCTAGGGAAGAAGCTGAGGCTGGTTTAGAATCTCAGAAAACTGAAAGTGTTGAAGTGCCAAAGGAAGCGATTCTTGGATCTTTGGATTCAAATGAACATATTTGCTCCTCGAAGCCTGGAGCATCTTCGGATGATTCAAATAATTTAATGAAATCATATTTTTCTGCTATTAATCAGGTTAACAAAGGCAATGTTTTGGATGATGAAGAGTCTGCAGCATCATATGCCAATCCTCACATAACATTTGAATCATCTAGTGGTGATGAATCTGTGCAGAAAGTTGTTGGACAAATGGTAACGGATTGGGATGATGAAGAAGATGATGATGAGGATGAAGATGAAGAAGAAATGGTGGATCCTTCTGCTTTGGCTGCCTTGATGGAGGTAGCAAACTCCGCAGTCTCTGGCTCTAACACTGCGTCATTTGGTGATGCAGGCTTTCCTGTTTCAACACGTCCTGCAGGACTTGGAGCATCTGTCCCATCATTGGATCCCATGCCTCGTTATATTCATCATTCCCGACCAAATGGAGCAGCCATTTCTCGTCCATCCCCATCGGTGGAAGATAATCAACAAATTGGAGATTCAAGTGATGGTTACGATGAAACACAGGAGAAACTGCAGATGATTAGAGTGAAGTTTTTGCGTGTTGTTCAAAGATTAGGTCAGACTCCTCAGAATGTTGTGGTTACACAAGTTTTGTACAGGTTGGGACTTGCTGAGGGACTAAAAAGAGGAGCAAGTGCCAACAGGGCATTTAGTTCCGACAGAGCAAGTGCAATTGCAGAGGAGCTAGAAGCAGCTGGGCAAGAGGATTTGGATTTCACTTGTAACATTTTGGTTCTTGGGAAAACAGGTGTAGGAAAGAGTGCCACAATCAATTCCATTTTTGATGAATCTAAGTCTGCAACCAATGCGTTTCAACCAGCAACATGCAAGGTTAGGGAGATACTGGGAACCATTCATGGCATCAAGGTCAGGGTTGTTGATACGCCTGGTTTGATGCCCTCTTCTGCTGATCAGCGCAGAAACAAAAATATTATCTTGTCAATTAAGAAATTTATCAAGAAAAGTTCACCAGATATTGTTTTGTATTTTGATCGTTTAGATGTACAAAGTAGGGACTATAGTGATCTGCCTTTGCTCAAACTTGTCACTGAGACATTTGGAGCTGCCATCTGGTTCAACACTATTGTAGTTCTCACTCATGCTGCATCAGCTCCTCCGGATGGAGCCAATGGATCACCTCTTAGCTATGAGATGTTTGTAGCTCAGCGGTCTCACATAGTGCAACATTCCATACGCCAAGCGGCTGGCGACATGCGACTCATGAATCCTGTATCTCTAGTGGAGAATCATTCAGCATGTAGAAGAAACAGGGAGGGCCAGCGTGTTTTACCCAATGGTCAGGTTTGGAAACCTCAATTGTTGTTGTTGTGTCTTTCATCAAAGGTCTTGGCTGAAGCAAATGCCCTTCTGAAATTGCAAGATAATACTCCTGGAAAGCCACTTGGGCTTCGCACACGAGCTCCACCATTGCCTTTTCTACTGTCCTCACTTTTGCAGTCCAGAGCACAGTTGAAAGCTCCAGATGAGGATGGGGAAGACATTGATTCTGATATAGATCTGGAGGATTTATCAGACACAGAAGTTGAAGATGAGTATGACCGACTTCCTCCTTTCAAGTATTTGACAAAATCTGAGTTATCTGAACTGACAAAAGAAGAAAGGGAAGCTTACTATGATGAAAAGTATAACAGAGAAAAATTATATCAGAAGAAACAGTGGAAAGAGGAGCTGAAAAGGCGAAAAAATATGAAGAAGAAATCAGATTCTGCTAAACCAGATTCTGATAAACCAAAACAAAATCCTGAAGAGGAGGATGATGGTCAGCCAGAACCAGAGGCAGTGCCCATGCCAGATATGACAATGCCTCAAACATTTGACTCTGATAATCCTACTTATAGGTATCGTTATCTTGATACTCCCAGTCAGTGGCTTGTCAGGCCAGTTCTGGACACGAATGGTTGGGACCATGATACTGGATACGATGGAGTAAATGTGGAGAGGATGTTTGTTATTAAAAACAAGATACCAGCCTCGGTTTCTGGGCAACTTACAAAAGATAAAAAGGAAGCCAATTTTCAAATGGAGTGTGCTGCCTCTGTAAAGCATGGAGAACATCAAGCTACACTAGCAAGCTTTGATGTGCAAAGTGTTGGTAGGGGCCTTGCTTATACTCTTCGTAGTGAGACCAAGTTCAGCAATTTCAAGGGCAATAAGACTGCAGGTGGACTTTCTTTCACCTATTTAGGTAATACACTGGCAACTGGTATGAAGCTTGAAGATAGCCTAAAAGTTGGAAAGAGGTTGAAGTTTGTTGTAAATGGTGGTGCTATGATGGGTCGTGGAGATGTGGCTTATGGGGGAAGCTTAGAAGCCACACTGAGAGACAAGGACTACCCAGTTGGCCAAATGCTTACGACCTTGGGTCTATCTGTAATGAATTGGCACGGGGATCTGGCTATTGGTGGCAATCTTCAGTCACAATTTGCTGTGGGAAGGAAATGGAAAGTTGTTACCCGCGCAAATTTAAACAACAGGCGTTCTGGTCAAATAAGTATTCGAACAAGTAGCTCTGAGCAGCTTCAAATAGCTTTGATTGGCCTTATTCCAATAATCAGGAGTCTCATTCGGGGCCGGTTGTCTGAACCTCCTTATTCGACCTAGTAACCTGGTCAATTATGGATGATTCTTAGAGTATTCGTAATTTCTTTTAATTTAGAAGCCAGTTGGGTCTATATGTTAGATGTGGGGAAATTTAAGTTCAGAAGAGTTGTGCAAGCCTATGATATTTTTGACTTTGTGGCCACGTTTTCTAATTCCAAATAATGCAGAGAAACAATAAGATTGCTGCAGTAATATCTGGAGCACAACGAAGTATGTTATAGAATACATATGGCATACTGTTCGAGATTATTGTTATTTTCGTTTCTGTTGATATCAATTTTTACTTATGCAATCTTCTGTATACCACCGGTGCACTTTCATTTTTGTTGTTTATCCCCGTAGTTGTGTAGGAGTGCATCATGCATAATGAACAGATGTTTGCTGCACATGTCTGTTATTTTATTCAGTGATTAGCTTTACCTTACACCAGAGGTTTTGATGAACGTATTCAGTTTGGAAACATTCTTTGATCAATTACTTATTCACAGATCCACAGAACATCCTTGGTAGAGAACCAATTTTCATCTTTTTTGTTTAATAAATTTCCTGTATAGGCATCTTATGGTCCATGTAATCTGGAGGGAATACGCAAATCAAAGCTCTGGGTTATCTTTAATGTTTGAAATGCATTTGCAGTTGGATACCGTCTGACCATATCTTTTAGATTTACATGAGGCAAGGGTAACATTGTTGCCGCTACCCAAAGGAATATAAACGGTCATTACTAACATTTTGTTTTCATCTGGAGCATAACATAGCATGCTGTAGGATACACATGGCACGTTGCTTGAACTTGGGTTTGTTAATCCATTTTGTATCTTCAGGAAACTTTATAGTTTAATTATTTTTGTAAGCTCCATAGTATTTTATTAGCTGATAACATAAATTCTTATCTTAGTCTTTGAATGTGATACTTCCGTGTACCATTCGTTTTAGTTTCTGCCCTTTGTCATTTGGAATAGCTATTATTTTATATGATTGTCTGAGAAATCATTGTGATCCGTTGACTTCATTTGCCTTGAAGTATTATTGTTATGAAACCATACGGCCGTAGAAGCCTCCCTTTTTCACTTCTACGGCCTTAGAAGTCTCTCTTTTGTGCTTCCAGTTATTTTAAAGCGTTCTCTTTTTTTATGAAACCATACGGCCGTAGAACCCTCTCTTTTTCGCTTCTATGGCCTTAGAAGCCTCTCTTTTGTGCTTCCAGTTATTTTAAAGCGCTCTCTCTTTTGTGCATCCTCTCCCAGTTATTTTAAAGCGCTCTCCCTCTGTATGCAAGACCAGGCTACCGTTCATGTAATCTGGAGAAAATACAGCTTTCAAAAGCCGTCTCTAATATGTGACATTCATCTGTAGCATTGGTTGCAATCTTAATTTGCTGAAATGGAGAGATGAATGCTGTGCTATAGTTTTTTAGTTATCCGAACAACAACCCCCTACTATTATATTCTCATAATAACTAAAAAACTAAACACAAGTAGGGGGTTGTTCGGATAACTAAAAAACTATAGCCCATTGCCCTTATGCGGGAATGTTAAAAACTATAGCCCATAGCCCTTATGTATTATATTCTCATATCATTGGATTTTTTTCTGAAAGTAATGTAATATTGTTGATTCGATAGATGTCTAACAAGATGCGTTTGCAACACAAAAGGTGTTCAATTGGCTGATATTCTGATATCCTTTTGTGCCTGAATAAGTCAAAGTTCATTCGAGGGTGCCATCTCTTGAATAAAAAGGAAGTAATCGAATTTACACGTAAATGTGGCCTTAGATTGCATAAATCAGAACTGGGACTGCTCAAATGCCACCAAATCAAGAAGGCTATTTCAATAGGCAATGTTATAATGGCGTTTCCTCTGATCTAGATTAAGTTCGAGAAATATTAGAAGGATCATAATGTTGTAGACATTATGTTTCCACAGTCCATGTAGAGTGTGATTTGAGCTTCTGGATTTGACTGTGTATCTCTTTTTTTCATCAATGTTTTGAATCATAGTCTATGATGTGCTGAAGAGCAAGAGAAGCAAATAAGTGAAAAATGTAGACCAGAACCCCTAAACAGTAATGGGGTGTGGCAGACACGAGAACCAAGACAAGCAATTAGATAGAGAAGGGTAAAAATAAAAATTATTTATTCATAATGTTGTTTTGTGGCAGAAATGAGATATGTTAATATGAATCAGGTATTGCTTAATTACCACAAAAATAGGTGGAACTTGTTGGTCAAGAGTATGGTTATTTGTCGTAAGGTCTGATGCATACCATAGGTGTGGTGTTCCTCTATATTGTAGTAGAAGATGGGATATTCGAGCAGCATTTGGTGACAATCTCGTTTTTGAACGTTTCTTCATTATGCAATGAGACCTAAACATGTTATTCAATTTGTTTCCTAGCATGCACCAGGAGTCAAAGAAGATTCAAGACTTTTAATCCTTTTATAGAAGACATTCTTATGCAAATAGAAGAGACGATCATTAACAAGATGGTTGATATTAATACCAAATGAAATATTATAAAAAATTGTGGGTGTTGTTAAAGGGTGTGCATAACAATAGCATTACGGTTCATCTCTGGATTTTTTGTGATTTGCTGGATTGACCCATTGATTTATTTATGTAGACATCAAAAGTTTTGCTTTTGCTTCGTGCTTGATTTGGCACTTCCCTTTCATAAACACGATTGAATCAACTTAACACTATTCACTTATGCTAATGGCGAGTCTGACAACAAAGCTCAATATATGTGCATAATGCCGATTATATATTTTGAAGCTTGGCACAAATAAATGATGTAAAATGTGAGGATAGATTTACCATACTCATCCTTCATTCTTTAGTTTTATTCAACGCAATAGCGCAAGAGCCTTAGCTAGAAACTATCAACCATTTGAGACTTCACACTACATATTAGTGAACATTACTACTTTTAACACAACATTATGTTGAAGAACCTTTTTCCTTATAATTATCTACTTTAATAGCTGGAAATATTCTACAACAGATGCCCTTGAGATTGAATACAATAGAAGAACAAATGAATGAAGACCTTGAAGAAAATTAATTAATTTTTTTATAAAATCTACAATTTAGTGCTGAAAGTTTCATTATTGTAATGTCAATTGTAGCCAATCAGAGACCAAATTTTCTATAACATACCTGTTCGAAAAATTGGTTGTAAGATGCTTCTCATCTCAATTCAACTAAGCATAAAGATTAACCGATTGTGTTTAAAAAAGTCTAAACAATAGATCCACATAATAGTTAATTCAACAACCATTTTTTACTGTTTTTTCACTACAACATTTTTAATAAAAAATTAGTAGTAACTTTTAAGCACAATCATACAAAAGTAATGAAATTAATTATCCAATTTAATAAAGATTAATAGATTGTAATAAAAAGGTAAACGATAGATCCACATAATTTTGCACCTATACTACCTAGACGTTTACTCAGTTGATTCAACAACCATTTTTTACTGTTTTTTCAATGCCACAAGATGTCTTATTTACTGTTTTTTCAATGCCACAAGATGTCTTATCCTTAAAGTAATGGAATTAATTATAAAATAATGATGGAAACGTCAAAATTCAATTCCTAGTCATGTAGGTTCTGTAATAATTTCATATAATATATTATAAATGAAACATGATAGTCATGGTAGAGTTTTGAGTTGCCCTCTTTGAAATTACATCATCTAATCATAAGTAGTTTCTTCTTTTTAAATTTATACCATCTAATCAATCTTGAATAACAAAATTGCTTTCATCTAATATTAACTATACCAATTTTAAAAAGACAATTACAATGGTTGGACAATTTTGAATGGAGAAGACAAAATACATTGAAATAGTGAATTATTCTAATAAAAAATAGTCAATCCCAAATGAACTTGGTCTCAATTCAATAATTTCTAGAATAAGAGTATCATCTATGTCCTTAGTGGACAATGAAGAACAGCAATTGATAAATCATATAAAACTCTATCATGCCCTGTCAAAAAAAAAAGAAAGAAGTGTAACATTACACGAATGCATATTTTCTAATGATACAATCATTACCATTTTTTAATGATACAATCATTACCATATGTCCCTTGTGATGCTTCACACATAGAGAAATATGCTTGCTTAATATATTCTCAATTGTGTTGCAACTTTCTTATAGGCACTGATTTCTTTTTGTTTGATGTTAGTGTTTATTTGAGAAGTTTCATTGGAAGGTGCAATAACTTCTTCAACAATTGGAAAATCTAGGTGTTCCATCCAGGTTATCTTTTATTATTTGTTATTTTTAGGGTGTAATTTCTATTTTGAAATTTATGCTCTTAATTTTATTTCTTCATATTACAATCTAATTAGATTGTATGTGGCTATTTTAGTCAGCTTAATAATCATCAAAAGTTGTATCACTTTTTTTAGTCAAGTTGTATAACTTTTTTTAGGCAATTTTTTAGATTTTGTGTAAAGATTTAGTATAAAAAATATATGGTGTATTTAAAACATAAACCCCTGCATAATTAGGATAGATCAAATTTATAAATGACAATGAAACATTAAAAATAGATTAAATAAATTTACATAAAAAAATGATTATCTACATAGTTGGAAACAAGGATGCAATCTAATTAGATTGTATCTTGCTATTTTAGCCAACTTAGTAACTATCAAAAGTATAACTTATTTTAGTCAAGTTGTATAGCTTTTTTAGGTATTTTTAAAAATTTTGTGTAAAGATTTAGTATAAAATATATATGGTGTATTTAAAACATAAATCACTGCACAATTAGGATAGATCAAATCTATAAATGACAATGAAACACTAAAAATAGATTAAGTAGCTTTACATAGAAAAATTGAATGAGTTATCTACATAGTTGGAAACAAAGATGTAATAAAAGTAGTATGATATTGAATGTGGTTTATGAGGTGCTATTTTTTTTGTTTTTAAAAATTAGGTTGGTGAAAATTCAATATTTCAATAAACTACTACTAAATTTTTTATAAACATAAAAAATAGGTATCATTCTATTAATATGCGCAAAAAAGATTTTTTTTCATAGGCCTTAGATTTGAATAAAGAAAATATGAGCAAATGTGATGCATAGTTTTTAAAACTTTTTTAAATAAATAAATATTTAATTATAAATAGTTTACTTTTGACTCTTTAATTTTTTTTTTTCAACAAAATCTAATTTGGTAACTTTTTTTAACCTATAGTCAATAAAACGTAGAATGTGATGCAAATATTTTACTGACTTTTTAATTTTTTTTTTTCAACCAATCTAATTTGGTAACTTTTTTAACCTATAGTCAATAAACATAGAATGGGATGCAAATATTTTATTATAACATTTTTTTTTTTTTTCAACCAATCTAATTAGGTAAAAAAAATTAAAATTCATTTTTTTTTAACCTATAGCTAATAAAGTCTAGAATGTGATGCATTATTTGGATTTGAAAAGGATAAATACAAAAATAGTTAACCTACAAACTTAATAATTACTTATTAAAATTATAACAAGACATATATTATATTTTTAGACTTTTGATAGTTTCCTCTAGGAACACAACATAGTTACAAAATGTTTATTAGCTTCAAAGATGAATTCACATAAAATTGTAGGATGCCACTAAATAAGTGGGCTTGCAAATTCTTTTAAAAAGTTTTACGACTCTACCTAAATCTAAAATAATCCCAAAGTAATTTTAAAGAAAATCCATATTTGAACTAGAAATATTAACACACTTTTTCCAACCAAACCTAAATGTACATCTCAATGTTAACACTTTTTCATCAAGGAATTTTTTTTTTGCCACTGTCATTATTTGGTTCATGTGATCTCACACTCAACCACATTCATATACAATCATTTATTATCACAAGACATGATTAAATATCATTTGTGTAAATCATACAATAAATTTTTATTTCTATCCACATTTCATTTTATATGATTGTTATAAGTCGTTTGCAATTTTGTCCATAACCCAAATGAGGTAAAGCTACTAACAATGCACATCTTTTAAACCCAATAATGAGAAAGGGTTCACACATTTCAAAATTATTGACATGGGAAGAAGATGGAGATAGGGATATCCATTTAAAACAACTTTCAAATAACTAGAAACTTCAATTCTTACAATTAAAAATTCTAATAAGTTAAATTTAGGTCTAAAGAACTACATGAGAAATTTGAAAAACAAACTGTATTTAGTTTCAACCTAAATTTTAAATAATTTTTTTTCTTCAGATTTACCTAAATTATATGGAGGATCACTGACATGGAATGCAATCATCAAATTTTACTTGATAGCTTGGTGAGAATTCAACACATGTCTTGCCTAAGACTAGTTCTATGGCATATCACCACCATGGCTTTTGCCTTAAATTTTTTCTTCATCCTTGCTTCAATGCAATTTGTAAGGTTCATGTTTGTAGCTCCAAACATTTTAATTTTCCTCTTTGGATACCTAGGCCTTGAGATTTCAATTAAAAACTAATTATTATTGCAGTTACTTTACATGGAATAATAATGAGATTGACATCCTCAATGTTTGATGTGTCAACTATCATTTCTTTATGTTGCGAGTTCATGGCCAAATTTTAATGCAACTAGCATAATATACCTTAAATCTTAATTTAATCTATATAAAATACGCTGAGAGATATCCTTCTCGAGATGCCTATTTGATTTTAGGGTATAAAATTGATTAAAAATAGGTGCCTCGAGAAGGATATCTCTCAACATATTTCATATAGATTAAATTAAAATTTAAGTTATATATGCTAGTGGCAGTCGCGCGACGCAACATGGAAAACATAAAATAAATCAATATATAATTATATAGTATCTTTTTATTAAAATAGATTATATTATAATATTATTATGGTACTATATTATTACGCAGAGATAAATGAAATTTTATAAATCTATTTAGACTATTTTCAATAATATATGTGTTGCAAGATTAAAAAAAATACTAAAATCTAAGATACATTAAACTTTATTTAATGACAATTATTATGGTTATGGTTAGTGTTAGGGTTAAGGTTAGTGTTATGGTCGGGGATAATGTTTACATAATGGTTCGGGTTAGGGTTATGATAATGGTTAGGGTTTATACCATGGTTAGGGTTAGCATCAATGTTAGGGTTTGGTTTTGGTTTAGGATTATGGTTAGCATTAGGGTTATGATTACAATTTAATATTAGGGTTAAATTTATGGTTAGGGTTAGGGTTAGGGTTTAGTGTCAGTGTTCCAATTATGTTTAGGGTTTACATCAAAGTAAGGTTAGGGTAAGCATAATTACAGTTAGGGTTAGAGTTAATTATAATTGGGGGAATGGTTAGGATTAGGATTTGGTTTATGGTTATGTTTTGGATCAGAGTTAAGGTTAGTATTATGGCCAGGGTTAAGGTTTACTTCATGGTTAGGGTTAGGGTTTAAGGTTAGGATTATGATAATGGTAAGTGTGTATATCATGGTTAGGGTTTGGTTTTGGTTCAGGATTATGGTTAGGGTTTAACATTAAGGTTAAGTTTATGGTTAGGGTATAGTTTAAGGGTTACAATTACGTTTAGGGTCTACATCAAGGTTAGGATTAAAATTAGGGTTATGGTTCAATTATATTAAGGTTAGGGTTGATTTAGTATTAAATTTCAATTAGAATTAGGGTTTGGCCTAGATTAAGGTTAGTAATAGATTGGGATTAAAGTTCAATTTGGATTAGGGTTAAGTTCAGGGTAGGATTATTGTTATGGTTGGGGTTTATGATTATGGTTAGGTCAATGTTATGGTTAGGGTTAGGGTAAGGATTATGATTAGGGTTATGGTTTGGGGTTATGGTTAGGTTTATTGTTTACATAATGGTTGGGGTTAAGGTTAGGTTTAGGATTATGGTTAGGGTCAAACTTAGGATTATGGATAGGGTTAGGATTTACATCATAGTTAGGGTTAGGGTTAGGGATAGGGTCATTATTAACATCGTGGTTAGGGTTAGGTTTAGGCTTATGGTTAGGATTTACATCATACTGAGGGTTAGGGTGAGGATTATGGTTGGACTTAGGGTTAGGGTAAGGTTAGGATTAGAATTATGGATAGGATTTACTCTTAGGATTAGGGATAGGTTTCAAGTTATGGTTATGGTTAGGGTAACATTTAGGATTAGGTTTTATGGTTAGGGCTAAGGATATTATTAGGGTTAGGGTTTATGGTTATGGTTAGGTTAGGGTTAAGGTCTAGAGTTATGGTTAGGGTTATGGTTTAAATCATGGTTGGTGTTGGAGTTAGGGTTAGGTTTATGGTTAGGCATAAGGTTACAATTATGGTTAGGATTATGGCTAGGGTTCAAGTTTACATCATGGATAGGGTTAGGGTTAAGGGTTAGTGTTAGGATTAATACTAGTGTTTATATCATGGTTATGGTCAGGGTTAGGGTTATTGCTTGGGTTAGGGTTTAGGGTTTTGGTTATAGTTAGGTTTAAGGTTGTAATTATGGTTAGGGTTAGGATTTACATCATGGTTAGGATTAGAGTTTACATCATGGCTAGAATTATAGATAGGGTTAGGGTATACATCATGGTTAGGATTAGGCTTAGGGTTATTTTTTAGGGAAATAGCTATCAAGCCCTTAGGATGCACCAAGACATTAACACCCTTCATATATTATTAATACATTGTAATAGATGATTGGCACATCCTAAGGGTTGTAGAGTCATTCCCTATTTTTAGGGTTAGGGTTTAGGCGTATGATTAGGTTAGGTTAGGGTTAGGGTTAGGGTTAGAGCTATTATTAGGTAATGGTCTAGAGTTTTAGTTAGGACTATGGTAAAGGTTATGGTTTACATCATGGTTTGGGTTAGGGTTAGGGTTAACGTCAGTATTATAGCTAGGGTTATGGTTTACATCATTGTTAGGGTTAGGGTTAAAGGTTAGTGTTAGGATTAATGTTAGTGTTTGCACCATGGTTAGGGTTAGGTTTCTAGGATTAGCATTATAGTTAGGATTTACACCATGCTTAGGGTTATTGTTAGGATTATGGATAGGGTAGGGCCTAGGATTATGGTTAGGTTTAGGGTTCAAATCATGGTTAGGGTTATGGTTTGGGATAGGGTTTAGGATTAGGATTGAGATTAGGATGATAGTTAGGGTTTACATTATTGTTAGGATTAGGGTTAGTTTAGGGTTTGGGTTACGGTTAGGTTTAAGGGTATAATTTTATGGTTATTGTTAGCGTTTAGATTTACATCTTGATTAGGGTTAGGGTTAGGGTTATCATTACAATTTATTTAAGGTTTAATTATGGTTAGAATTATAATTAGAATTAGTATTCAAATAGGGTTAGGGGGTGATTGTACGGATCTGTGTCGCACTTTAGGCTAACAATGCCTGTTCCGGTTGGCAGCCACGTAGCGCTCGTGTGGCAAGGGGGTTCCGGTCAGAACCCCCTTGCCCTATATAAGAGCCGAAATCCGCCCAAGCCCCTCATTTTGCATTGAGCGGCTTGGAGTTGAGCAAGAGGGCGCAAAAAATCCTAGAGATCCGACCGGAAGGGTTTGGTGGTAAGTACTTTTAATTTTTTTTTTTAAATGTATTTATTTTATCATATTAATTTATATTATTTTTTTTTCAAATAGTTTTTAATAGAAAATTAATTTTTTGATAACAATTTTTTTTTAAAAAGTTTTTAAAAAATATATTTATTTTTTTGTATTTATTCTATCATATTAGTTTAGAATACTAGAAAATAACTACATACATGTACATAAATACACACATACATACAAATACATACACAAACATACACATACATACATACATACATACATACATACATACATACATACATACATACACATACATACAAAACTACATACATACCTACATACATACATACACATACATACCTACATACATACATACACATACATACAAACCTACATACAAACATACACACCTACCTACATACATGCATACATACATATACATACATATAAAATAATTATATGTACACCTTAGGATATACACATACATACAAATACATACACATACATACATACATACATACACACATACATGTACATACCTACATGTACATGTACATACCTACATGTACATACACATACATACATACACACACACATACATGTACATACCTACATGTACATACACATACATACATAAATACACATAAAATAATTATATACGCCTTAGGACATACATAGTGTGACCCCTCAGGACCACACACAACCCCTGATAGCATGTCCTGAGGTGTATGTATGTATGTATGTGTATGTATACATCCTAAGGTGTATATAATTATTTTATATGACCCCTTAGGACCACACAAGGCCCCTTATGATACATGTGCACCCCTTAGCACCTATTGGGACCACATAAGACCAAATGGTGTCGCAAGGGGTCTTATGTGGTCCTAAGGGGTCACACATATGTTCTAACACATGGGTGACCCCTTAGGACCACACAAGGCCCCTTATGGCACATGTGTACCCCTTAGCACCTATTAGGACCACATAAGACCAAATGGTGTCGCAAGGGGTCTTGTGTGGTCCTAAGGGGTCATGCATGTGTTCTAACACATGGGTGACCCCTTAGGACAACACAAGGCCCCTTACGACACATGTGCACCCCTTAGGACCTATTAGGACCATATAAGACCAAATGGTGTCGAAAGGGGTCTTATGTGATCCTAAGGGGTCACACATGTGTTCTAACACATGGGTGACCAAGACCCCTTATGACACATGTGCACCCCTTAGCACCTATTAGGACCACATAAGACCAAATGGTGTTGTAATGGGTCTTATGTGGTCCTAAGGGGTCACACATGTGTTTTAACACATGGGTGACCCCTTAGGACCACACAAGGCCCCTTAAGACACATGTGCACCCCTTAGGACCTATTAGGACCACATAAGACCAAATGGTGTCGAAAGGGGTCTTATGTGGTCCTAAGGGGTCACACATGTGTTCTAACAAATGGGTGACCCCTTAGGACCACATAAGGCCCCTTACGACACATGTGCACCCCTTAGCACCTATTAGGATCATGTAAGACCAAATGGTGTCGAAAGGAGTCTTATGTGGTCCTAAGGGGTCACACATGTGTTTTAACACATGGGTGACCCCTTAGGACCATACAAGGCCCCTTAGGACACATGTGCACCCCTTAGCACCTATTAGGACCACATAAGACTAAATGGTGTCTCAAGGGGTTTTTTGTGGTCCTAAGGGGTCACACATGTGTTCTAACACATGGGTGACCCCTTAGGACCACACAAGGCCCCTTACGACACATGTGCACCCCTTACCACCTATTAAGACCACATAAGACCAAATGGTGTCGAAAGGGGTCTTATGCAGTCCTAAGGGGTCACACATGTGTTCTAACACATGGGTGACCCTTTAGGACCACACATGGCCCCTTATGACACATGTGCACCCCTTAGGACCTATTAGGACCACATAAGACCAAATTGTGTCGAAAGGGGTCTTATGTGGTCCTAAGGGGTCACACATGTGCTCTAACACATGGGTGACCCCTTAGGACCACACAATGCCCCTTACGACACATGTGCACCCCTTAGTACCTATTTTAGGACCACATAAGACCAAATGGTGTCTCAAGGGGTCTATTGTGGTCCTAAAGGGTCACTCATGTGTTCTAACTATACACAAATATGAAGAGAATTAAAACTGTACACAAATATGAAGAGAATTAAATCTATACACAAATATGAAGAGAATTTACCTGCAAGTTCATGTTGGCGAAGTGCATGCTTCACACATGCTCCTACTCCATCATGCTCTCCTTTTCCATTTCCACTCTCAAAGAAGTTCCACAAAAACTTTATGCTATGTCGAGCATGTTGTAGGGATAACTAGTTAAAAGCTTTTGCAGACTTAAATTGCCCTGACGTGAATAACATACATATATATATTTAAACTTTTGACCTGTTATATACAATCAAATAATATATATAATAAAAAAATCAACTTAAATAATCAATTTCAAATCTAATGTACTTACCGGCACATAAATCTGACCAAACTCAATGTTGTGTACATTCTATCCCATGATCTTTAATATCTTCAAAAAACATTCCAAAACAATGTGTTGTATAGCTCCTATCATGACACATATCATCATTGATATAGAAATGAAGCTCCTTGATGATATTGCGTACATTTTCAGTACTCTCTATACCATCCACATGAAATTGTGCATGTCTATAGAAAACTTGTACAAATATTGCAACTTGATCAGAATGATAATATTGACTTTGAATTTCTGTGTGAGGACTAAATGTATAGTTCTCAGAGAAATCTACAATTGATAGAATACAACCTGGTGAAAAGCAATTCTTTGAATCATGAAACTGTTTAGCTTGCCATCTTCCACCATGACAATGTTGGATATGTGGATATATCATATTACGAAATCTATCTATAAACTGAATGTAGGGCAATTCACTCTCTTTCAACATAATGTTTTTGGATTCAGTTCCTGACTTACTTTGGTATGTCTCATATTCAAATCTCTTCCATATAACTAGTGCATGCATATCAATATTCTCAGTTTACAACAAAAACTTACTCAAAATCCACAATCATTGCATTCACCAATTATACATTGTATTTTGAACTCATTTGAATCTTCTAATTTATCACATAAAATAGACTTCACAAATTGTGTTGTACTTGTAGGAATGACTAGATTTGGATTAATTATTGCCATGAACTTCTTATATGACTGCAAGTGTAGATGAAATTCAACATGATTTTGACAACAACAAGTTTCACGTACCTTATTTATGCATACAAGGCAAGGACAAAATCTCTCAAACATCCTTTGGCAAATCTTTACATCTGAAGATTCTTGCTCGAATGCTTCATACAATTCACTTTGTGTTGTATCTAAGAAATGTTTTGGATGTGTAATCTTTTTACCATCTTCATCTATCATATGTATAGTGTCCCTTCTATTGAAAGAAAAACAAGATTGGTTGGTCCAATAATCAATGACCTATCTTTTTACATCTTCAGAAATTCTGTCTTTTCTAGGAACCCTACAGATATTTACCCAATTCTTTTCAATGTTTTCATCCAACATATTTCTCTTCCTAATGTATCTTTGAACAATTCTTCTAGATACATGCATTAATTAAGAAATTGCATTAACTTGTTTTCTACGAGTCAATTCCTTATTAGTAACCATAGTCATCAATGCTCTATGTGCAACACTTAAATCAACACCTCGACTTGTGTTGTCACTACAATTCCATGCTTCTTATAAATTTTCAATTATAGTTTCTTTTACTAATGTATCAGGAGAACTTTTCTTATTACCAACACCCAACAACTCCAAAACAAGTTTCATTTCCCTTTTCCTAAATAACTTAGCAAATAATTGCGCTCTTCCAATAATAGACTTATTTTTAAAATAATCATCCCACAATTTCTTACAATGCAATTTTAATGTGCTTTCAAGTATCATATCTTTAGATGGAATTTCATTGAAAAGACTATCTTCATCCATTTCCATCAAATTTTTCATACCAGAAAAAAATCATCTCGTACTTGAGTAGATGTTTCTTGAACATCATCAGGTTGATCGTGAACAACAACGGATTGTTGTTGACTAGGTTTTGTATGACCTTTCATCTTATCGTCCCTTTTACGATCATACAACCTTGATCCAGTCCTCTTATTCCCCATTGCAAAAAATATTTAGATCTTCAAAATTTTGTGCTTTGAACTAAAAAGATTATATATCTAGTTACTTTTCCTCGGTTCTTAGCAAAAAAAATGTAATTAGTGAAATGTATAAATTTTTTTGCATTCTTAAACTTAACATGTGTAAATTTCATCCATTTAGATCATTTGACTTCAAGTCCAATTTTTATAATTTAGAAAATGAAAAAATAAGGCTCAAGGAATTTAGGAGCATTGATAAAAAGTAAGAAATTAAGTATACTTCAATTAGATACATTTGACTATATGCAATGTACATATGAACGTGATTTGATAACATTAATTGCTTGAAATCACTTAGCTAATATATAGAGAATTTGAGTCAAGTATTAGGAAATAAAATATAATATAATTCAGTACTAAATAGTGTTGGATATATACTCAATTTCATTAAAGTGTTTAAATGTATTTTACAAATTCAATATTTAGTTAGATTTTAAGTATGTAAATTTATAAGAATTAATCTACTCATATAGTAAATAAGTTATATCTAGCTACTTTTCCTTGTTCTTAACAAAAAAAAATGTGATTAATGAAATGTATAAATATTTGTTTTCTTAAACTTTTTAAATTAAATAAATGAAACATTTGTAAATTTCATCCATTTAGATCATTTGTCTTAAACTCTAATTTTTAAAATTTAGAAAATGAAAAAACAACATTCAAGAAATAAGAGCATTGATCTGAAGAGTAAGAAATTAAGTTTACTTGGATTCTACATTTGACTATGCAATGTACACTGAACATAGGGTAAAAGTACAAACCTGTGTTACACTTTTACAAAGGAAAAAGGCTAACACAATAATAATTATTCAATTTCGTCGCCATAAAAGTGTCATTTTCATTTTGAGTTTGAAGATGATGTAAACTAATGAAATGTGTAAAATTTGTTGAAGTTTAAGTCTACTATTTTTCAAAAAAAAAAATTTCAATAATTTATATGTTTTTTTAGCTTTAAAGTCCATTTTTTATTGCTGAAAAATGCTAAAAAACATGGGGTTTAGTTCCAACCTCAAAGAAAATGTAAATCAACGTCTTTTTTTTCCAATTTTGATATCCGTTATAGATCACATATTTATACAATGCATGAAAAAAATAAAAATTAATTTTTGAAGTATATTTTCTTTGTTTTAGCATTTGGAAGTCGAATACACCTGAATTTGATAGTTTTTGTCTCCCACCACAATTTGTCTATTCAATTTACGATAATCAAAAAAATAAAAATATCCTTTTGGAGAAGACTCTCTCTTCTAGTGAACCATATTTTTTTCAAATTTTTTGAAGTGATTCGATATTTTTTTTTGTTTTTCAAAGCAGCCTGTTATCGAACAAAAGAATACCTAGTTGCAGTATTTTTAATTTTTTATATATTAAATGTAATCAAAATGTTAAAAAAATTATATGAGTAGAATCGTGACTTCAATATCTACAAAAGGGTATTTTTTTATTTTTTTAAAAAGTTTAATTTACCTATTGAATTTTGTTGCAGAAGTGACAAGTTTGAGAAAATCATCATTTTTGTTGATGTGGCTGCCACTTGGCATTCCACATAGACCGTTCCAACCGAAAACGTTCCGGCCAGAACTGTGAGGGCTGACGCGACTGGTCGCTTGAACCACATATAAACAAGAGTTATTTTTCCCATTAAAAAAACCAAAACAATCAAGTGCGAAAATAATAAGAGTTATTTTTGCAAAAAATCATTTTTTTTTGTCAAATAAAGTGGCATTTTGGAGCGAGTAGGAAGATTATAAAGGGGCATATATTTCTAATTTTATAAAGGGGTGAAGATTTTGAATTTTTTTTCAGAAGACGTCTACCCTTTCCAAGTATGTTATTTTAAATTATTTTTTCAATCATGCTTAATTTACAATATTAGATGTTTTTTTGGAAATTAAATATTTTTTAGATTAAATTTAAAACTTTATTTTATTATTTGTTGATTAGGCTTCAATCATTTATTTTCAATTATGTTATCTTAAATTATTTTTTCAATTATTGTTATTAAATCATGTTATTAATGTTATTAAATTGAGGTTTAAGGATAAAGCATGGTGTGAGGGTTAGGATTATCTAATAAAGCTTGATTTTAAGTTCAAAGTTAAGGTTTAATTAAAGTTATGGTTAGAATAAGGCATGGTGATAGTGAGGGTTAGTATTAAATTAGGATTAGGATTAGGATTCAATAAGGGTTAGGGTTCATATTAGGTTTAGTTTAAGGTTGAAGTTGTACATAGGGTCTATTTCTATGGTTATAGTTAATTTTAGGGTTAGGTTAGGGTTAGCATTCAACTATAGGGATTAGAGTTAAGGGTTATGGTTATAGTTAATTAGAGTTAGGGTTCAATTATGATTAGGGTTTGATTATGGTAAAGGTTAGATTAAAATTAGAGTTTAATTACGATTAGAGTCTAATTAGGGTTAGGAATAAGTTTAGGTTATGATTTAGTTATGGTTAGATTATGGTTCAAGTTGTAGTTAGGACTTAGTTGTAGGGTTGCATTTAAATTTAGGGTCAGGTTATGGTTAGATTTCAATTAGGTCTAGATTAGGGAAATTTTCAAGGTTAGGATTTGATTAAAGTAAAGTTTTAATTACAGTTAGGGTTCACATAAGAGTTCAATTAAGGTCAAAATTAGCTTTACGATTCAATTACATTAGGTTTATATTTAAATTAGGATTAAAGTTTAGGTAGGGTTAGGGTTTGGGATAAAATTCAATTAGGATTAGGTCAAGGTTCAATTAGGGTAAGATTAAGGTTGAAGTTGTAGTTATGATTTAATTCTATAGTTAGAGTTATGCTTAGGATTAGGTAATGGTTGCAATTCAATTCTAGGGTTATATTTAAGTTTACGGTTAGGTTATGGTTTAGGGTTCAATAAAGTCTAGATTAAGGATATTATCAAGGTTAGTGTTTGATTATGGTAAAGTTTTAAATATAGTTAGGGTTCATATTAGGGTTACAATTAGGCTTACGATTCAATAAAATTATGGATAAGATTTATATTATATTTCAATTAGGGTTAGAATTAGGCTAATGATTGAATAACATTAGGTTTAAGGATTATGGTTTGAATTAGGGTTTAGGGTTTTGGTTAGGATTATGGCTAGGATAAGGGTTTATATCATGGTTAGGGTTAGCATCAATGGTTAGGGTTATGATTATGGTTATGGTTAGGATTGTAATTAGGGTTAGGTTTGAGGATTAAGATTATACCATCACATGTCCAATATGGTTTGGATCTCCATTCTTCCTATCTCCATTGATCTTGCTTGATATATTTACTCTCAGATTTTATGTGTGCACAAGAGCTCAACAAAGAACGGAAATGTGGTTGCAAGTAGGCTTGATCGCATATGAAAGTTCGAATGCTAGGATGCTTCATTAGGATTAATAATGAAGGAAGCATCTCCTTATATAGAAGACACAATAAAAAATGGAGGGATAAGATTGAGAGGTGTAAAAGATAAATGGTCGGCTATGATTAGAGGGTAGGTAGAGAAAATAAGAAAATAATGAGAGGGTAGGTAGTGTAGGAATTAAGAGATGAATTACATGTGTCATAGGTAGAAAAGGTTAATGAATTAATTAAATAAATAAAGATCTATTTAATTAATAGAAGAAGTAGGGATCAATTAAATAAATAAGATATTTATTTAATTTAGGAAAAGGATAATTTAAATAAATAAATGTATTTATTTAAATGAGAAATAAGGCTAGAAGAGGATAAATGAATTAATTAAATAAATAAAGATTTATTTAATTAATAGAAGAATTAGGCTAAAGATAATTAAATAAATAAAATATTTATTTAATTAGATTGGATGATTTTAGGTGTCTGCATTTTGCCCCTCTTTGAGACAATGTGACTTGTCGCGTTGTTTCAAAGAAGATAAGATGAACTGATACAAAGTTGCCCCAAGATGGGAATGATATGCCCCCTCGAGAGATTGGATGAAAATGTCTGGAAAGATTGTAGACAATCTCTTGATAAGAAAGAAAGGCTAGAATGGACTGTCCGGATAGATTGACAAAGTCACGGGATAAAGAAGACTGACTCAGGAAACGAGGGCTAGGGCTAAGGTAGTCTATAAGATAGACCACGAGGGGAAAACATCCTCATTGTCATCCACACATCCAAGAGATCAGAGTGCAGAGAGAGAATAGATCAACAATAGTCAGCAACGATGGCATTGGTGCATAGATTCGATCGCGTTCGCCGATTTCAGAGGCCAGTAGATGCAGGAGAGCCGGTAAGTACCGTAAAACCTCCTTGTACTTTGTCGCATTAATTATTGTCATTAATGCATGTTAGGTAGTGCATTTAATGCATTTTAGATATGTCAAGTAGGGGTAAAAAATGCTAAGGCGCGTCTGTGCTAGTGCCAGGCGCGTCTGGGTAGGCTATGCGCGTATGTGTTTGTGCTAGGCGTGTCTATGAATGCAATAGCGTCTATGTCAAATGCGAGCATGTCTATATTGTGCAGGCGCGTTTATGCTATATGGGCGCATCTATGCAGAGAAGAGGCACGTCTATGTATGTCAGGCGCGTCTGTGAAGAGTAGACGCATATGTGCAGTATGTAAGCGCATTTATGTTATAAATGTGCATTTATGTCTTCTAGGTTGAATCGACAGTTCTGTGATGAACATACGCTGTCGATTGGATAAGCTGCTGAGAGGATACACTCAAGCAGGTCCTCTAGGGAAGACTAGAATAGCAGATATGGCTAGGATTGACAATTCTGTGATAGAACATATGCTGCCAATTAGGAAACTACTCAAGAGGATACACTCAAGCAGGGGCCCTAGGATAGGATAGATCGAGGCAATTTGTGATGAATAGGGATTACCAAGACATAGTACTTTTTGATGAACATGGAGTACTAAAAAGAGCAGCACTTTGTGATGAACAAGGAGTGCAAAACACGTAGTACTTTGTTATGAACAAGGAGTACCACTAGGATAATCAACAACACTTTGTGATGAACAGGGAGTGCCACTAGGATAAAAAGCAACACTTTGTGATGAACATGGAGTGTTACTAGGATAGAATGCCATAAGCACTAGGATAAAAAGCATCATTTTGTGATGAATAGGGAATGCCACTATGATCGACACAATTGATTTGCTTGACTGCAGGAGGATCTACCTATGCTAGAGTCACGAGAGAGATTCCCGTTGACTCAGAGTTTGCGAGCAAAGCTAACAGTTGAGGAGAGAGCAACAGTTCAGGCTATGGGTCTGCGACATATTTTGTATGTGCCTGAGTTTCGGGCAAACATGGGGTTGCTGACTGCGCTGGCTGAGAGATGGCACTCAGAGACTTGTATGTTTCATTTTCCGATGGGTGAGACGACAATCACCTTAGAGGATGTTTACAGGATTCTAAGGATACCGATCGATGGGGAGTTAGTACCCTACGATCGAGATGGAGATAGGGATGCACTGAGACGAGTGTTCCAGGATCTGGGACTAGAGATGAGGGCTGGACACGTGGCTTGGGATACCATGACACAGACAGGATTAACACTACCAGCAGTGTTGGCAAGAGTGATCAATAGATTCCTCTGTCTGGATAGGGCGACACAAGGATTGGCTGTGGGCTGGGGTGGTACACTGGAGACATTGGTGACATAACACACCAGATTTGCATGGGGACCGTGTCTATTGACACATTTGTACTATGAGATACATTAGTTTGTATACCATGGATCGACAAGATTGGGCTGCAGAGTTACACTGTTGCAGGTGTGGGCATATGAGCATCTACCAATGACATGACCGATTCATTACAGAGGCAGGGGCCATGGGCTCAATTTTGTGTATCTGTATGATATGATTACGTCTTAGCCACAGATTGGGAGATTAGAGTACTGGTGCAGGGTCATTGATGAGATTGACACTGTAGTATGGAGGTCGTACCGAGAGTGCGAGGAGTGGGAGGATGATGCAGTGGAGCTACCATATACATTTCGGAGCAGGTATCTGATTGGGCGAACACCATATGTTCTTGAGAGTCAATTGGTGGATAGGATGGTAGACAGTTCGATAGGATACAATGGATGCCATGGGGTTCCAGGATGTATGCTCAGACAGTGAGAGATCAGGTGCACTTCAGGCCATTATTGTCATATGATCAGGCAGTGATGTAGCTGGTAGAGATGATTCCTTTGCCTTGGAATATGTGGCTAGAGATAGAGGATGCAGGGATGGATGCAGAGTATACTGCATATTGGGTAGAGCATCCATTTCCATGGTTAACGGATCCAGGGGAGCTGATAGATGGAGATGGCGGAGGTGATGGGGATGATGATGGAGATGGCAGAGGTAGAGGCCGACAGAGGAGGCAGGGTGTAGTAGGAGAGAGGAGAGTGGCTCCAAGGAGGGAGGGTGGTGAGGAGAGGTAGGCTCAGTAGGTTCACATGGTGAGGGATAGAGGCGGATTGCCTTTATAGGTGCCAGCAACACAGGGTTCCAAATAGGTAGAGGGACAGGGACAGGGATAGGGGCAACCACAGGAGCAACCACAGGTACATGGACAGGGACAGGGAAAGGGGCAGCCACAAGTGCATCCATAGGTACATCGACAGGGTGAGGGGGAGAGGAGGAGGATGAGTTACTAGAGCCGAGGGAGATCTTCCAAGGACAGGCAGATGAGATCCAGGATCTTGAGTGGGAGAGGGATAGGCTCAAGAGACAACTAAGGGACATTGAGCGGGAGAGGGATAGGTTCAGGAGACAATTGAGGGATACTGAGCGGGAGAGGGATCAAGCTATCCAACATTATACAGAGGCTGAGACAACACTGAAGTCATGGAGACAGGCAACAAAGGACACAAGGGCCAGACACGCCTATGTTGTGCGGGCAGGGGAGGAGATAACCTACTAGAGAGACCTGTAGTATGGAGTGGTGCCACCAGATCAGTGGGCTACGAGCTTGCATAGACCATCGTAGATAGCGATGATCACTAGAGGGAGGGACAAGAGACAGGTATCGAGTGGTGGGGTCATGGGTCCTCCACCACCACCAGACAAAGGGGGCATGAGAGATGATCCTGGGGCGGGTCCTTCCAGGGCTCAGACTCCGTTGAGGCCAGGCGGCTCCGAGGGAGGGAGCTCATCATAGCCTTAGAGGGCTCCTTATGTATCAGTTGTGTACCATTTTGTATGATGACACCTTTGGATGATTGTAGCCATATGATTTTGACATCATTGCATGATGACACTTATGATTATATATATATATATATATATATATATATATATATATATATATATATATATATATATATATATATATATATATATATATATATGAGATTCATCCTTGCGGCAACTATATGCATATGTACCTATGTGATGCTTCTATATGTTTTATGATGTGGATGCAAATATGTATATGATGAAATGCAATATTTTTTATTTTTTTATGTTTTATATATTTTATGATGTGGATGCAAATGTGAATGTATGAAATGCAGATGAATATGATAATGCAAATAACTATTTACATGATAAAAATGTAAGATGTGCTAACATGTGTTGTTTGCAAGATGTGATGCAATTGTGATATCTATATGTATGTATGAAATGCTTATATGTGGTAATGTAGGTGCAACTACATCAAATGCAAATATTTTTGGTGTGTCATTATAATCAGTCATGTGATAATAGGCTACACGGACTCGAGAAGGACGATGGAAGTACATCAAGAAAGGGGGATGGAAGATAGAAGATATGGAAGTGAAAGAGCTTCTTGTGCGTTATCATCATTGAGCTTTATTATGGCAAAATAGGTTATGACAATTGAGGCATATGTTTGACCCAGAAAGTCATTGTACTTGTTTGCATGGAGATCAGACAGTCGCAAACAAGGAATGCCCCAGTTCATAATAGACCCACATTGTCCTCATATCCTTGGACAAGTCATAGCATTACTAAGAGACAATCCATAGACAACAGAAAAAAAAAGGTGACGATACCCCATCCTCGCCTTTCTAGTCAAAGACATCCTGGAGATAAAATCTCTAGTCAGAGACATCCCGAAAAAGCTAAAAGACATGTCACCAACAAGATAAAAGTCAAAAGAAAACCAAGACTTGACATCAACATCCACCGTAGTCCTCAAGTTGAGTGTCTCTTGTCACTTGTATAAGTCTATTTGATTGTGGTCACAATGTTTACTTTCACAAAAGGATAGATAGCACTGAACCATAATGTTGTCTGAGTCTGTTGAAAGATTTGATTCGTTGAAGCCCATTGTTTCCATTGTGTCTCATCTGACACTGAATGAATCCATGCAACTGATACTTTATTGCGGAGAAGATGGAACTTTATTGCGGATTGGCGATGCAAATGTTGCTTTATTATGGATTGTGCGTGGATAGACTGAAGAAAATTGGAAAAAAATGTACTCCTCAGAATAGGCGATGCTCTCAATTCCACACCCGTCACGAGACGTAGGATTTGCCTTAGCCACAGATAAGAGCTGATTTATTATGAATGGAAAGGGGTGAAAAGGGAGGTTTATTATGAATGGCTAACCAATCTTAGGTAGATCAATAACAAGCCATGATGGGAATGGGTAAGTTTGTTATGAATGAATAGGTCGTGAGTATGTGCAAAGTGAAAGGATGAAAGTGAATCCTAAAGGAGGGAGGAGCAATGTCTCTACACATGGCGCCAGTGACCCAGTTTTCACCATGGCACTTGCCCAGGGCACCACCGAAGTTATTTTCACTATTGGACGAATTTATTTCTTTACTTTTTTTGATTTTTTAATTTTTTTGTGTCACAAGGCGCCTATTTGCCAGGTTTTCACCAAGTAACGATTTTTTATTTTGTATTTTTGATATATATATATATATTTTTGTATTTTTAAATTAGGATAGTCTGAAGAGCTATGTGTAAAACCTATGAAGGTGCATGCTATTGATAGGATCCTCCAAAGGTTCACCATCTGGAGTTGAAAGCTAATATGCACCAGATCCATAGGCTGCTGTAATGATGTAAGGACCAAGCCAATTTGGTTCGAATTTACCCTTCTTCTCCCCGTCTTGCTGATTTTTAGGATTTTCTTTGAGAACTAAGTCACCTACCTCAAATGTGCGAGGCTTGACTTTATGATTGTAACTAGGACTCATCTGTTATTGATAAGCCTTGAGTTGATTAAAAGCAGTTTGTCTTCGTTCATCCAATAGTTCAAGTTCCTGTAAGCGAGAGACCCTATAGTCTTCATCACTAATAATGTTTTGCAAAGAGACTCATAAAGAGGGTAACTCGACCTCAATAGGCAAGATAGCTTCAGCGCCGTAGACAAGTGAATAAGGTGTAGCTTATGTAGGTGTGCGGACGCTTGTGCGGTAAGCCCAAAGTGCAGGATTAAGTTGGATATGCCAATTGTGACCAACATCATTGACTGTCTTTTTTAGGATTTTAAGAATGGTTTTATTAGATGCCTCAGCTTGACCATTGCCTTGGGGGTAATAAGGTGTGGAGAAATGATGGGTAATATGGAAGCGATCACAAAGTTCATGAACATCCTGATTTTTGAAGGGATGCTCGTTATCGGTGATGATGGAAACATGAATACCATATCGACAAATGATGTAATTGAGAATGAATGTAGCAATTTGTTTTCTAGTGACTTGTGTAAGAGGCATGACTTCGATCCATTTTGTGAAATACTCTGTGGTGGTGATGATGAATTTGTGGCCATTGGAGGAAGGAGGGTGAATCTTGCCTATGAGATCGAGTCCCCATTGACAAAAGGGCCAAGGAGTCGCAATTGGTTGAAGTTCTTGTGCTGGTGCATGAATGAGGTCTCCATGAAGTTGACACTGCTTATATTTCTTGACAAACTGATATGTCTTTTTCCATATTGGGCCAGTAATATCCAGTCCTGATGAGCTTCTTGGCTAAGGTATGTCCACTAGAATGTGGACCACATCTCCCTTCATGAACTTCGCGTAATGCAATCTAAGCTTCATCCCTTTCTAAACATCTAAGAAGAGTGCCATCTAGACCTCGACGGTATAGGATGTCGGATAAAATGACTTATCGAGCAGATTGGCGAATGAAAGTGCGATGTTTGTTTTTGGATAAGTCAAGAGGAAGTGTATTATTATGAACGTATGTGAAAATGGGACCATATAACTAAGAATCAGGACCAACGACACATATCATCTTAGTAGGAGTGATCTCATATGAGGGAACCAAAAGGTTATCCACCAAGAACTCATAGCGGGTTTCATTCCGTGGTAGATCAATCAATGAAGCAATGGTAGCCATAGCATCTATGGCTCGATTCTTCTCTCTTGGTATCTGCTCAAAGTCTAACTTCATGAAATGTTGTTTTAGGTCATCCACCATTCTTTTGTAAGGCATTATTTTTTCATCCTTAGTTTGGTAGTCATCAGTTTCTTGATGAATTACAAGTTGAGAGTCCCCAAAAACATGAAGTTCCTGGAAATTCCACTGAACTGTAATTCGTAATCTAGTTGTTAATGCCTCGTATTCTACTATGTTATTAGTGCAAGGAAATGAGAATCAATATGATTTTGGTATGGAATCTCCTTGAGTTGTGATGAAGAGGATGCTAACTCCTGCACCATACGGTGTGTATGAGCCATCAAAGTATAGCTGCCAAGGCTTTGTGTGTGATACTGTCAAGATGGATTCATCTAGAAATTCCAAAGTTAGAGGAGCATCATCTATCATGGGAGCATCTGCTAACTGATTTGTGATAGCTTGTCCTTTTATTGCCTTTCTGTCCACATATTCAATGTTGAATTCACTCAGGAGCATCACCCATTTGGCTAGTCAACCAGTAAGCATTGCTTTATTGAGAAGGTATTTCAATGAATCGATCCTTGCGACCAACTTAGTTTTATGAGTTAGCATGTAGTGTTGTAATTTCTATGAAGCAAAGACCACAACGAGACATGCACGCTCAATTAGTGTGTAGTTTAGCTCATATCCCACCAAAGTGCGACTGATGTAGTAGACTGCCTTTTCTTTGCCCTCAGCATCTTGTTATGCTAAGAGTGCCCCCAGTGCTGTTGAAGTAGCAGATATGTATAGTAATAGGGGTTGATCCAGAACTGGTGGCATCAAGACTGGTGGATTCAGAAGATAATTTTTAAGTATCTGGAAATCCTGTTGACAATTATCATCCCATTTGAATTTGATGTTTTTGTGTAGCAAATACTAAAAAGGATGACATTTATCTGCAAGTTGTGCTATGAATCTTCGTATGGACTGGAGTCTCCCTTGCAAAGATCAAAGTTGACTGATATTTCTTGGTGGTTGCATCTCTAGGATGGCTTTGAATTTTGCTGGATTGGCTTCAATTCCTCTTTTTGAGACAATGAATCTGAGGAGCTTCCCAGATGTTACTCCAAAGACACATTTCTTGGGGTTTAATCTTACTTTGTATTTTTCCAACTGATCAAAAATGACTGAAAGTATGTCAAAATGTGTATTTATGTCTATTGATTTTCTCAAGAGGTCATCAACATAATCTTCCATAGTAACGTGCATGAGATCATGAAAGATAGTAGTCATGGCTCTTTGATATGTAGCACCTGCATTCTTGAGCTTGAAGGGCATGACATTCCAGCAGAAAGTTCCCCAAGGACAAGTAAATGCTATTTTGTGCTGATCCTAAGATGCGATTTTTATTTGATTATAGCCAGAGAATCCATCTATCAAAGATAACATCGCATGACCTGCTATGAGATCTACGATCAGGTCAATATTTGGCAATGGAAAATCATCCTTAGGACAAGCTTTGTTGATGTCTCTGAAATATGTGCATATTCTGATCCTACGATCTAGTTTGCTGAAAGGCACTAAGTTGGAGATCCATTCAGGATAGTCAATTGGACGTATGAATCCGACATCCAATAATTTTTCAAGCTCCGCTTTGACTAATAATGCCACTTGTGGATGCATCTTTCTTAATTTTTGTTTCACCAGTTTTGCCCCTTGTTTGACTGTCAAATGATGCATTAATAAATCTGGATCTAGTCCAAGCATATCAGCGTATGACCATGCAAAATTGATTTGTCTCTCTGTGAAGAAACTTATGAAATTTGATCTTGCTGTCTCTGTCAGAGAATGTGGTAGTAATATGTTATGTGGAATTTATTTTGTACCAATGTTTGTTTTGATGGTCTCCTCTACCAACATAGATGATTTTTCTTCATATGATGTTGGGAGAATGTCGAGCCTTCCATCTTCAGGTGCCTCAAAGAGGTTTTTGCCCTCAGATATGTCCTTTCTTTTTACTTTTTTGGGGTCAGACAGTGCCACAACGTGGTTTTCACCATAAGACCCTTGATTTGTTTTAATTTTTATGTTTTTGTGACTGGAAGGCCCAACACCCTCACCAAAATATGCCACGCTGTTGAGTTCTATAGTGTATCCTGCCTTATGGTCCCCAGGGGGAAGATCATCTCGTATGCCTAGATAGTCAATAAAGGCTTCATCATTTTGGAATGTGTCAAACTGTACAGGTCCTTCATGGTCCCAGTCAATAAGTTGTTGGTGGACAAGGGGAAGACCTTCAATGTTTTCAAAGTCAATAGGATTAAGGGTGAAGATGCAGTTATATTCAGGTATGTCGAGGTAGTTGTCAAGGTCATCGTTGACACTCTCCTCATCTGTCTCGATCATGAAGGAATCCAAATTATCATCACTAGTAGCGCATTCCAGGATGAGTGTCCTCATTCTTTGTGATTTCAACCTAGAACCTAGAGGCAATGACTGTGTGGGATCCTCAGGGGTTGTTTCTTGACCAATTTTGATTTTTTTTTATAAAATTCCTCTTCTTCTATGGGTTCACTTGGCTCTCTGAATGTATCAGTGAGTTCATAGTCACTGAAGGATTTGTCCGAACCCCATTCCCATTCATTGGAGTCGGTGGAATAACGATTCTCTTGTTGATCTTTGACAACTTTTATTTGTAATGCTTCTCCTGCCTTTTGAGTATTTACCTTGGAAGACATTAAACCAAGTCCTTTTGAGTGCTCCTTTTTAAATGTCAATTCTGGTTGCAGAGGTTGAATGATACCTTCATTTCTTAATCCAAGAAGACTTTTACCATCATACCCAAATTTTTGTAGGATCTTGAATCCTTTGCCATATTTTTCACATGGTATGCTGATGTGATCTTGTGTACCATTTTCAGGGTCTTTGTAAAGCATTTTGTATAAGTCTTCTTCTTCCATTTCACCTCATCTTTGGAAGATAGTAGGATCCCATTTGAGTGTAATGATAGATACCCATTTAGAAGGATGTGGTCATCCATATTATTTTGGTGAACTCATAACTTGTTGTAAGCACATGGTTTGATTCAAAGTGTATTCACCCATGCCTTTGTCCTGATATTTCCCTTTAAGCTCGCCCTGTTTTGATGTTGAAGGTTTTAATGATTCAGGATCAATGTATGCAAGAAGGGACAACTTCCCTATTACTTGGAATGATCATCTCAGTTTTTGGTCTCAAGTTATTGCAGTATATAAATGGATTAGGATCACCATTAACTGTTATTTCAACTCCATTGTGAGGAAAATTAATGCATTGGTAGTATGTAGATGGGACTGCCCTCATCTCATGAATCCAAGGACGTCCTAGCAATATATTGTATGTGAGATCTAGGTCAAGGACTTGACAAACCAAATCCTTTGTAACTGGTCCAACTCTGAGAGGCAAGGTGACTATGCCTTTAGATGAATGCTCTTCATCATCATATGCCTTGATGGTAATTTTGTTTGTAGAATTCACAGCTTTATCTGAATATCCCAATTGTTTAATAGTACTCAATGTACACATGTTTAGACCTGCTCCTCCATCTATCATGACTCATTTTATTTGATGTTTGTGTAGGAAGGCTTTAATGTGTAAAGGTGCATTGTGTGGTTAGCTCACAGAGGCGTCATCAACTTTTGTGAATGTAAGGGAGTGTGGAACAGAAAGGTATCCCATCATGGATTGAAACTGGTCCACGTTCAGATCAGTGGGGACAAAAGTGTCTCTCAATATTTTGTCAAGAATGGCTTTATGTGCAGGGGATATGCATAAGAGCTCGAGGATGGAGATAAGCGTGGGTGTCTTCCCTAACTGTTCTACAAGGTCATACTCAGGTTTAGTTGATGAGGAAGCAGTGTTTTTAGCTGGAGCACCTTGCAAGGTGAATTTACCTCAATGAGTTGTGATATTACATTCAGAGGTAGGTTCGGAAGAAGATCCAATGCCGTTTAGGACAATCTTGGGTCTTTGGGTAGATTTCTCAGGTGTTTTTTCCTTGATGATAATGGTAGAGACATAGTTGTCCATTGAAATGTGATTGATAGTTGAATCATAGTTATAGGATGCTCTGGTATAGTTGGTCTGATCATCTGTGGCTTTAGCTTTTCCCTTGTCATGTTTTGGGAATGGTTCTTTAAACATTTCATGTTCTTGGTTAGATGAGTGCCCCTCGATCTCAATGTTGCCTCTATCAATGAGATCTTGTATGATGTTCTTCAGTCGATGACAATTTCCTATCTTATGACCTTTTCTCTTATGAAATTCACAATATTCATCATCATTCCACCAATTTGGTTTAACCTTTGGCTCATATGGAGGTAAATCTAGAATTGTTATTATTTTGTTTGCCACTAGCTTCTTGAAAACCGATTCTAGTGGTTCTCCCAATGGGGTGTACTTCCTTCATGACTTTGAAGTTGTTTGAGTATTCACTTGATTGTTTGTAGAGCTTGATCTAGAAAAAAATGATTTTGGGTCGTACTGTATTGGCATGAACAACACTATCATTGACTGTGTTCTTGTTTTTATTCCAAAATCTTGGCTTGTCTTTTCCTTTAAAGTCCTCTTTGTTTTCTTTGAATATCTTAATGACTCCTTGTTCAATTAGGACCTTCTCTGTTGCTAAGCCTTTTTCAATGACGTCCTTGAAGGTGGATAAACAAGCTTTTCTTAGGTCATAACCAATGTCTTTGTTAACATTTTGGGTGAACATCTCTACCATTTGTTTTTGTGGAATTTCATAAGAGCATCTACTGGCTAGATTCCTCCATCTTTGTAAAAATAATGAAAAAGACTCTCCATCCCTTTGTTTGGTGTTGCACAAGTAGTGACTGATATATCTGTCTCTATGTTGTATCTACTATGTCACCCCATGACTTAATTCCAGGTGGAAGTTGGGAGAACCATTCCATAGCTTGATCACCTAGGCTTTGTGGGAATAATCTCATCAAATATGTCTCTTCTACTGCTACCTCAATGCAGGCTATGAAAAATTGTCTTATGTGTGCCTTAGGATCCCCTTTTCCTCTATACTCATCAAACTTAGGTGTCACAAAGTGTGTAGGAAACGAAGGCATTGGAATGATTTTGTCAAATGGATAGGGACATATGTCTCTTATTGTGTAAGCTGACTTCGGTGTATTTATGCCCTCCATTTTCTTTTATAAGTCCTTAATTTGTTGTTCCAAATTGTTCTTAGGTGGAGACCGACTTCTTGGACCATACCCCATGCTTAAACCATCAGGTGGAGGAGGAGCATATTGCATATATGAATGGTATTGATCATACACATGTTCATATGGATGAGGTCTATAATGATGCTACGTATATGGACCACTTGGTATAGAGTCATGATGAGGAATGGAATATCTATTTTGTCCTTGTATACCATACTCTATAGGCATGTCATGAGTTTGTTCTAGCATGTTGCCCCCAAATTTGATGCGGGGTTTCCTTGTGTCCAAATTTTGAACATGCCTTTGGATATCCAATTGCTTTGGTGGTTGATCCTTAGCATTGGTACATGATTGAGTATATTTTTCTACATAAGACTTCCATAATGGTCTGTGAAGGTGAGTATCATATGCTTGACCATGTGTGTATGGGACCTTTGGTTTTTGAAACAAAGATGATGGTTATTCAGGCATCATATGTGGTCCTCTATTGCCTCCACTATTAGGCCTCCTTTGATCCATGTTGGGGTGAGGTTGTTGCAAAGGTCGATTTTCCATTATTTGAGACATGTCAAAATCATGAGGGATCTTGGCTCCACTTTGTGCCATCACTTGTAAGAAGTATTGTCTATCTCTCCTTATTATTTCCTCAACCAATCTATTGAAACGGGGATCCATAAAGGAGTCTTCCACTTCTGCTGAATGTATTGAAATGTTGTCCATATTGTCATTGTGTGTATCATTGTTGTTTGTAGTGTCCATGTTCTCAACATTTAGAATGTTTATATAGGCATCCATGTCAGGTAATGTGGTATGATCAGAATTGAAAAAGACATCATTTTCATACTCATAGGCACTCATGTTTGTGGACTCTTGAGCCTCTTTAGCTTCTCTCCTAGATTTTTGGGAATGGGTTTCAACCATGAACTAGGTATTGACCAAGATGTGGGAGACTAGATGAAAAAATGGAAAGAGTATGGAAGGCCAAGAGTTGGATGGAATGTAAATGAATCTGAGGTGTACTTGCAATGTCCAAAGTGTAAGACCAAGTATGTATGTAGTAGAGTAGGTGCGACTTCCAACGAGATGATAGTTTCTCTTGATGAGGTAAGTTGACCTTGACTCTAAGTAAGACCAAATGAGACCCAAAGGTGATAGACCTTGATGAGGGACCACTTAGCAAAATGTTGTTGTATGTAGTGTGTTGACAAAGTATGATGAGGACAAGCAAGTGACCTTTTGACTCAAGTTTAGACAAATGTGAATGTAATGCAAGGTGTAAAGCAATGATGAACCTTGTGAGACCCAGAAATAGGCTGAATGCTAGATGAAAACCTGAAGAGATAGCTCAGGAAGCTCAAGAATTCTGAAACTGATTGCTCTTGTTTGTTGGACTGTAAAAGTTTTTCAATTTTGAACACAGACGTGCTTGTATACTTCACAGACGCGATTTAATGACACAAACATGGTTCTGTCAGACACAGACGTGTTTATGAGATTTTCTAAATAAATGTTGCTCAAGAGAACACAGACACGTTTCTGAAAACTGAGTGCAATTTTTCCAATTTGTAAAGTTGTTTTGTGGTGACCCAATCTGAATTTTTGATTGTTTTTCGTGACAAGAGGACACAATGTTGATGAGGACTCAATGTTTGCAAGTGTTTGGACTCAAAAATGACTTAAAGAAAAGTGCGTTGTTTGATGTAAAAATGTTTTGCATACACTTGAAGACACAAAAGACACAATGTTTTGATGTTTGGTCTTGAATGTTTGATTGTTCAAAATAAGACAAGCACAAATTTTATGGCTGGCCAGGACAATAGTTGTTGATCCCACATGGGGTTTCCCCCGAGGCTACGCTATTCAAAGCGGATACTTAGATGCTTGACCCCACTAGCTCCACCCTTGACACTCACTTCTTCGGGGCAGCCAAGCATCAGTCCCCATGAAAACTCCCTATGGTGAACTTTGTATCTCTACTAAGAACCGTATGTGTGTGAGCCGCTCCAGAGGTCCGATCTCCTACCCCAACAACTAGAAGGATTTTGGCTTCTAACATAGAAAGGTACTAGTAAGGGCATCCGCTCGTGTGGCCATACATGCAACACTTTCAGCTTTGTAAATACAAAAGACTCCCAACCGGTAGGGGTTACACCCTACAACTGATCAAATAAATTTGATCAAATGGGTTTATGGGGAGACATAGTGTCGATATGAACTAATCAACACACGTTACCCATGGTTTTCACCATGAATACAATTGTTTATAGTGGTTCGAAAGAGGTGGGTTTTCCTTGCTACCACTTGGGTCATTCTCTCCTCACTAGTAGTCCTAATGACCACATGGGGAGATAGGCCCTCTAAAGATGAAACAAAAAGAGACTATTGCCTAAGACACATAAGACACTAGTTCAATTTTAGTGCACCAATTGAAGTGTTTGATAATCTATGAAAACAAGGCACACAATAAAGATCCAAAGAAAAACCCTTGACAAGGTCCTGCAACAAAGATTTGTTAGTAATTTTGATTGTTTCAAATGATCACCCCTTCCTACAAGCGCACAAGTTAGGTAAATTTTAGATCCAAAAGACTGTGAAATAGTGGCCTTCGACAAAACAATTTTGTTTTTAAGCCAAGCTACACCAATTTTGTTAGCTAGATCAGAAGATGTTAGCTCAATATAAACCAGATCTGAAATCTGAGTGACGAAAAACAGAATCAAAAGAAACTGAAATACAAAAGCTGAAACACAAACGCGGTTAACACTAACACAAACACTACAGAAATACACAAACACGCCTAGATTCGACACAGACATGACTAGGGAACACAAACGTGATTAGGGAACACAGACGCGACATTGTAATATGCAAAAAAAGTAAAAATAATGTCGAAGACGCAGACACGATCCCAAATATTATAGATGCAGTAGAAAATAAAAAACGTGATCCCAAAATGCGCAAACGCGAAAATGTCGAAATATTGTCGGAAATGTCAAATCTGCAACAAAAGATGTTAAATGCAAAAGGGACAAGAGTCCCACCGAGTGTGCCAAAATGTATATGGTGAAAATGGATAACAACAATATTGAAAGACTAAATAGATTCAACCACAAAACCCTAGCCTAACAACAACAAAGATCCACCATAACATATGAAGATTACCCAAGACAATGCAAATCAAATGAAATCACAAAGATTATACCATCACATGTCCAATAGGGTTTGGATCTCCATTCTTCCTATCTCCATTGATCTTGCTTGATATATTTGCTCTTAGATTTTATGTGTGCACAAGAGCTCAACAAAGAACAAAAATGTGGTTGCAAGTAGGCTTGATCGCATATGAAAGTTCGAATGCTAGGATGCTTCATTAGGATTAATAATGAAGGAAGCATCTCCTTATATAGAAGACACAATAAAAAATGGAGGGATAAGATTGAGAGGTGTAAAAGATAAATGGTCGGCTATGATTAGAGGGTAGGTAGAGAAAATAAGAAAATAATGAGAGGGTAGGTAGTGTAGGAATTAAGAGATGAATTACATGTGTCATAGGTAGAAAAGGTTAATGAATTAATTAAATAAATAAAGATCTATTTAATTAATAGAAGAAGTAGGGATCAATTAAATAAATAAGATATTTATTTAATTTAGGAAAAGGATAATTTAAATAAATAAATAAATTTATTTAAATGAGAAATAAGGCTAGAAGAGGATAAATGAATTAATTAAATAAATAAAGATTTATTTAATTAATAGAAGAATTAGGCTAAAGATAATTAAATAAATAAAATATTTATTTAATTAGACTGGACAATTTTAGGTGTCTACAGTAATAAAATAAAAGCATTTTAAAATATATTAAACTTTGTTTTAATTAAAATAATCTTATTAATATAGATATTAAAATAGTTTAAACTTTCTTTTCATTAAGATTACTTGCTTTATTCTAACTCTATTCTTATAAAAATTAAATGCTAACCCAATACAACCTTAACGCTATCCCTAATACAACCCTAACCCTAACAGTAATTAAACCACAATCTTATTTAAGGGTTTAAACTTTGAGAAATAGTTAAAAAAAAATATTTGAATAATAATTAAAAAATATTATTAAGTGTATATTTTGAATTATAATAATTTTAGACTTCTACATTTTAAAAACTATTTTAATGGATCTATTTTTTATGAAATTTAAAAACATAATTTTTTTTTAATCTTTATAACACAATAAAGAGATAAATAGAAAAATCACATGTATGTATAAATTTGATTTTTTCAATATAGAAACATTATATTTTGATGACTAAAATTATTTGTTTAAACATATGATTTTGATTTTTTAAATTTAGAAAAATTATATTTTATGTTTACAATTTAGAAACATACAAGTTTGTTTTTATCTTTCTAAATTGATAACTAAGATTCTTGCAACATTATCTTAACAAAAAAGAGAAATCGTATGTTCTATCACTCTATGCAAATATAATTTAGAAACATTATATATTTTTATTACTAAAATTTAGAAACATAAAAAAATATTTTTGATCTCTTTAAAAATATATATAAATTTTGAAGTATTTGTTTAAGCACATGATTTACATTTTTATATTTAAGATTTAGAAACATACAAATTCTTTTTGATCTTTCTAAATTGATGATTAAGATTCTCTTTCATTTTTTATCAAAATTTCTTCTATATACTAATATACTATGTAGGCAACAATATCTTAACAAAACAAAAATCATATGCAAAGAAAAATTTGTTGATATTAAATTGATACTAACCACTATAATGTACTAAATTTTACAATATTATATTTGAAATCATATAAAACATGATTTTTTTCTTTCAGATTATAATGTGAGGTGAAATCATATTCGCATACATACCTTATAAAAGGATAGACATAAATCTTGAACAAATTTGACTAAAAGCAAACAATGAATTTAACTCTAAAGATGAATCTCAATGTTAAGTACACGCCACAAATCTTACTAAATTTAACAAATTAGACCCCTATATATAAATCTAGCTTAGACACAACCAAAAGATAAGTGTAAAACATATTGTTTATCATTCCAACAGATTGTTTATCATTCATTACTAGATGAAGATACTATTATAGCCAAATTTATGTGCAACCAATTGTAGTGGAAGTAAACAAGGTATCAGAAATGTAGAGGGCAAGGTGGTTCAATCACTTTTCTTCACTTTATGTCACTTTGATTATTCACCATCATATTCTCAATAATGCAGGTTTAGCTTTACCTTTTTACTGATGATCACCACAATTTAATGGCAACCCCTCAACTATCTGTATTGCAACCTTACCTGGTGAAAAGGATTTAGTGGTCAACTTTTTGCCAAGTATACATATTCCAATAGTTCTTTAAATCATTACATGTCCTGCCTAGCACTCGACCTGCAATCAACGACCATCTTGCACAAATTTAATTCAAAGGTAGACCTTCAATGACCTTCATGCACAAATTAAATTCTTTGTGCCCAAAATCAAATATGGCAGGGCGATGCTAAAAATTGTTTTTTGATGCAAGATTTCAATAAAACAACAATGATAGCAGACAACAACAATAGCAAAACTTAGAATGGAAATGGCTTACTGTTGGTGTTGGAAATAAGCCACACCCGGACCGACAATGGACTAGTCCAAGAGGGGCCAGTAGCCCAGTGGTAGAGCACTCCAACAGCGTATGGAAGGTCCTAGGTTCGAGTCCTAACTGGTCCATTTCTCAACATGGTATCAGAGCCAGGTCCAGGCTAGGAGCCCCAAGCGCACGAGAGGTGTGGCTTAAGGGGGGGTGTTGGGGTTGGAAATAAGCCACACCTGGACCGATGATGGACTGGTCCAAGAGGGGCCAATAGATCAGTGGTAGAGCACTCCAACAACATATGGAAGGTCCTAGGTTCGAGTCCTAGCTAGTCCATGTCTCAACACTTACCACTTGCAGGTCATTGACAACATTGATAGCAGGAACTTGCAGTAATCTCAAACCACAAAAACATACAGTAAATCTCAGAAAGATTAAAATCATGGCATACCTTGGTCTGTAGTGTTGGTTGATAGAGAGGAGAAAGATCCCAGTGCTTTCGATAATGAATGCTATAATGTAACCTGTAATTCGATCTGCAACCAAAATGAAAACAAATTACTCAAAATACTTAGAAAGCAAGGAGAATACATAAAAATTGATTTTAGAATATATCATAACCTGTATTTGATCTGATCTACTCTTGTCTGAAATGCTGTGAGATGCAAAGAGGAAATGGGATGCAGATATAACAATTGCTAGCTATCCTTTCAAATTCATTAGTTATGTAACACTCTTTTGTGGATTGCATATAGTTCATTCAGGAGTTACATTCTTTAGTAGTTACGTATAATTCATTGAGAAGCCTTCATCGATTGCATTTGAAACAATTAGAAGAGCATGCGGGTTCTTGTTTGTAGCTGTCAGAATACAATGCGAGCTCCTTCCACCTCGACAATAATTTGAATGCTTGTTATTTCCATGCATGATTGATGGGAATACAAAAAGTTTCTTTTTTCTTACACCGTTACTCATGACGAGCCCTATATGGTGCGATTGTATGTTACGCCTCTCAACATAATTAGCTACCTCATTTTCTCTTTGACAAACATGCATTATCTTAATTTTCCCAAAATGTGATAGATTCTCGCATAATTCTTCAAGTAATTTGTTAAAATTCTAATGGTTGTTAATTTCTTTTGTATGACATTGATAATAGACATTTAAAATTGTTTTTTAATTAAATAAATATTTATTATTTATTTAATTATTTTTATCTTAATATTTTCTATTAATTAAATAAATATTTTAATTTATATAATTAATTCATTATTCTCTTTTTTTTGTAAATTAAATAAATATTTATGATTCATTTAATGGTCACTTTCTTCTTTCTTAAATTAAATAAATATTATTTATTTATTTATTTAATTAATTTTCATTTTTCCTCTTTTCTACATGACAACACATTTTTCTAAATACCCACTCATCAATCTTAACCCTCCATTTTAATTTAACCTCTTAATCCTATCCATTCTTATCTTTTATCTTTCCATCTCTCAATCTCCCCCCTTCATCTTTACCTACCTTTTTATCTTATTGGTCCCATTTACCTATCCTATCATGGCCCTTCATTTATCCTTTTTGCCTCTTAATCTCAACCATGCATTTCTTAGAGGATCTTTATAAAAGGAGTCTCTCCCTCTCATTTCATCATATCAATTAATCATATCAATGAAACATTTGGAGCATCATATCAATCAAGCATTTGGGGATCAATCAATCAAATCTTGGAGCATACTTACATTCTACCAAATTGACTTTAGCCTACATAATCACAATCAAGCTTACATAATCATAACCACATTTGTTTTTCATTCAACTCTTGTGCGAGCATAAAAATATGAGAGCAACCATATCAAAACAAGATCAATAGAGATAGGAGATCAATGAAGATCAAACCCATTTGAATGCGTGAAGGTATCATTTGATTTATTTTATGATTTTGCATGTTTTATGGTTCTTCATTGGTGTATTGTTAAATTTCTTTGTAGATCTAGGGTTTTATAGTTGGAACTAGGGTTTGCAATAACAAGGATTCACAATTCAACATATACATTTTGGAATGCTTGGTGGGACTCTTGTCCCTTATTTCTAACGTTTTTGCTTGAGTTTTTGCAATATAGTTTTTGCATTTCATTATTGGCATTTTCAGATTTGGTTTTGTTTTGGCTAACCCTTGTTGGTACTAGCAAATTGGTGCAACTATCCCTTTCATTTGTAGAAGGCCTCTTGGATAATTGGCATTTTCCTTGCAGGAAGGGGTTATTATTGCAACTTCTAACTTATGGTTTTACAGGGGTAATTTAGTGGCTTTTGTGTTTTTATAGCTTAGATCAATGTAAACTGGAAAATTGGATCCTAGTGACTCCCCACCTAGGAGAGAGAAAGGAAGCCACTAGGATAATTTTCACTTGGGAGGAACATTACATTCAAAAGAGGGGCTTGAATCCACTATATCCAAATCTGAGGGAAACAAGGATGTGAATTCCCAATGGATTGCAAGGGTTGAAGTGTGATTTACCCTCTTTTGTAAATGAGAAAGTTGACTTGTTGAATATGCGGAAAAAGAGAGGAAATGAGTGAAATGAGGAACTACCAGTTTGGGATCACGCTGAAATTTCAGATCTGAGCTAATTAGAGTGATACGGATCTACCCTGCAAATTTGGAGAAAAGCCGTCCGGATTGTGGCAGGAATGTACATGGTCCTCCACAAAATCTATGAAATGAAAAGGGTTCTTCCATCTTTGCAAATGAAGCCCAAACTTGCAACTACATCTGCACACCTACAACCTACACATAGAAAAGAGAGGGAGAATGGTTGTGGATAGGGGTTTGCCTCAGTCAAACCCTGGT
This sequence comes from Cryptomeria japonica, assembly GCF_030272615.1. Taxonomy (NCBI): domain Eukaryota; kingdom Viridiplantae; phylum Streptophyta; class Pinopsida; order Cupressales; family Cupressaceae; genus Cryptomeria; species Cryptomeria japonica. The sequence goes on along the minus strand of NC_081414.1, from coordinate 77,274,670 downwards.
TGAGGAATCAACCTTGAAAGAAAGTAATTGCAAATGCTTGAATGTAAACAATGGAATTGTATACCTTGTAGATCAACAACTTGTTGATGATGATTGCTTTTCTTCTTGAATGTAACCATAAATGTTGTATGAAATGGCATTTAACATGACAAAACCCTAACACACACACATTCTTGCAAATGAATGTTGTAATGTTGCTCCAATGGATGAATGAAGAAGACTTGAATGCTTGAATGCTTGATGATGACGTTGAAATCTTGTATCTTATCCTCCTAAATGACGGAATTGAATCCCCTTTTATACATGCCTCAAGGATTAATTTTCAACCATCGAAGGCCGACAAAGAGGAATTACAAATCCAGAAGGCAAATTATGCATAGGAGACTAGGCAAACCTAACTTAGGGCCACCCTAAGGGGTGGGGACAATGGCGCCTTGTCCTAGGGAGATAGGGGTGCCACGCCCTTGTCTTGCCCTATTTTAGGGCCCCAACAGGGTCTAGAGAAGCCCCGGGTCTTGAAGGAGGAAGGGTAAAGGGGTGAGAATACATAAATAGGTCTTGGTTAGGGAATGAGATGTCTTCGCCAAGGTGAGGACCTAAAATATGGTTAAAATTGCAAAGGTCACAATTTTATGACACTACATTTAGCCCCCACTTTAGTGGGAGTATGACCTATGCCAATACTACCAGTAAAGTAGAAGAAAAGGAAAGATGAATATGAGGGACATGGAGCAATACCACAAGGAGTATAAGACACCACTAATATTGAGTAGCAAAAAGCCCCCAATCTTAGGGTCTTAACTCACACCAACATACGCAAGAGAATACAAAAAGGCACAAGACACACAAAAACAAAGACAAAGTGCAAAATACACATGACAAGAATAGGACACAAAACTAACTAGCCGAAGAGACCTCGATATTCAGATGTCTCAACAACTAATCAAGACATAAAGACCAATACCATCACATAAACATGAGCGATCACATAAAAGAGCAAAGCTGACATCATCCATGAACCATCAATAGTAAAACTATGAGTTCATGAGAGGAAGAAGAGAGAGAACATGAATACACACTTTGGTGATCAATGAGAAGAAAAGCGAATAAGAAAGAAACCATGAACATCTCGCCCCTAAAACTAGGTGATCCATGGAGAGAAGGACATGGAAAATCTTGCCCCTAGAGCCTATCTAGGTGATCCATGTAAAGGGAGAGAGTGAGAACATCACTAGTTCCACTCAACCTCATGCACGTGTGTGCAAGTGAGGTTTGAAGCACCTCATAGGAGTCTATGCTTGAGTATGCTACAACCTATATATAATGTATAGTACATGTGTCAAGAAAGGTGCAACATCTCATTCTAAGAGTTTGTGCTCTGGTTTCGAGAATAATCATCTCGTATAAAAGAAAAGTGGCGTCATCTTTCTCTAAGAGTCCATGCTCTGGTTCCGAGAATGACCCATTGTACAAGAGAAAAGTAACGACATATTTCTCTAAGAGGCTTCTATCTGGTTCCAAGAATGTCTCACTGTGCAAGAAAAGTGATGACACCTTTCTCTAAGAGGCCACCCTTTGGTTCCAAGAATGTCCCAATGTACAATGTATAAAAGAAGTATAGTACAAAGGAGAAGTGTGGGTGCCCCCCCCTTAAGATGTCAACATAGGTTAATGTTGATATCTTAAGGAAACTAGAACAAGGTACCTACCTTCATCACAAAGGAGATATCCACCTTGCAACAATGTCATAAATCCAAGCTAGAGAGGGAATACTCTTCAAGCAAGGGTAAGATAGTTGAAAAGAGATATCTTGCTATAAGTGTAAAGGTGATCCTTGGAGGAGAAGAGATCTTTGTTCAAAAGACATCTACCCACAAGAGGAGTTGTCTTAGACAAATATAACATCTTCTAGAACAAGAAAAGGAAAGAACAAGAATTCAATACTTCCTCCTATTTCTTGGTGAAAGGGATTCTTGATGAGGGATGACTCACTTTTAACCCCTAGAGGGATGGTTGAATTTATCATAGATGTACATTACCAAGTGTAAAAGAGGTCATAGTCAAGGAATAACACCTCTTGTATAAGAGAGAATCCTTGAGTAAACAACAACAATTCCACACAAGGAATGTCATCAAGTAATAGAATTCACACCATCCACTTAATAGGGAAAAGTGGATCCCTAGAGAAAGAGACAGAGAAGGATCATTTCCCCCCAATCTAAGGGACAATGAGAAGAGCTTACACAATCTACTAGAGAGAGATTAAAAATAAGCAAATGTGAAATGAACTTACATGAACACATGCAATAAAAGACATTAGTAAATGTAAAATACACGTCCCAAGAAGTGGTAATCTTCGAAAGGAAAAAAATCATCATATATTCCCCAAGGGGGATTAATCATAAAATCATACCATTGTAAGAAATGATAATCACATATGAAAAATGCAGCCCCTAAAAAAATAATGATAAGAAAGAAAAGGGAAAGGAGTGAAAATCCTTGCCCCCCAAGTGAGGAGAACAAGGAGAAACATTACACATCCTAGTGGAACAAATCCTTTCAAGGAAGGGATACATACTTCTCAATAGATCATTCCCTACTAAGGGACATATCATACTTGTGAATAATTGAAATGATAGCAGAGGTAAGATTTCCAAGAGAATGAAGGAAAGAGAAGAAGTGCAGTACTCATTAAAGATGCCCCTCTCCAAGCAAAGAGGAAAACCAAAGAACAATTATATGCTCACATAAGAATAACCCTATGCAAGAAAAAATATCTAATAATGAATAATGCACAAAGATAGAAATAAATGTATAGAAAGAAAAAGAAAAATGGACTTCATGTTGCTGCCCCAAAGTATGTTAAAGTGAAACTGGTGTAGGAGCACCTAGTTGAGTAAAACTCCCATTTTTGAGTATTTAATGCTTTCATGTTTGTAATGTATTGTATTAGGTTTTTAGTGTTGTTTTAGGTTGTTATGTGTCATTTTTAGTGGTTTTGATCTCATTTTGGGCTCAAGAGATCAAGTTTTGCCTTTCAGGCTTTGAGTTGACAATTTTTGGCAAAAATGTGCAAAATTGCCAAAAAGGTCTTCTAATACTTTCCAAAGCATTGAAACATGTTTGATAAGTGTTTTTAGGCATATCAAAGTTGTTTAGAGAAGTTGACAAGGCTAGATTGTCAAAAATGCCTCATTGAGCAAGAAAAGTTGTCATTTGGCTTGAAAAGTTGTCAAAGTTGTCATTTTTGGGTTTTTCTTGCAAAATGTAGTTGTGAAAGCCTCCTATCCATACAGGGATTGATAAATAATTGGATGGAATATAAAAAGACCTCCATTTTCCTTGAATAAGGTTTGTGATTGTACAAGCAAGAGCTTTTTAATAAAATCATGAAATTTGGCTTTTATGACTAGTTTTTCCTTCCTTTGTGAAACAGTCCGTACTGTAGCTCCATAGTCCGCACTGTACCTTTGAGAAGTGTGAATAATAGTTTTATAATTCTCTCTAGTTGATTGTTGTATTGGTTTATCTTGTAAATTGGATTGTAAAAAATTATTTGCAATTTGTGTGCTCGCTGCCCTGTCAAGGGTTTGAAGTTCTTAAATGTTACCACTTGACTAATCCAGGTATGGGATCCCACATAATGGATTCAGTCAAGTTGGAATTAATGTATATACTATACATATTCTCTATTTTGTGCCAAAAGTGTGGTTTGAAGAAGGACTTGAGTGAATACTAGGCAAGTGTGGATTGCTTGGCTAGTAGCATGAACAAAAACTCAAGATTTGCACCCAAAAGCAATTTGGAGTGAACAAATGAATGGGACAGAGGTCTAGAAATATGGCCAAGGATGTTAAAAATCATCTTGATGTGTTAGAATAAATTGTTCCATTTAATCATTCTCTTCTTGTAAGCAAAGTAGTGAGATCACTATTTTTTTTTGTGAATTGTATTTGTCAAATGCTCATGGAGTGCTTAAAAACATGATCCAAGCCTTGTAACTATAAAGGATATGTAATAGGAGGGTTCATAAATGTTTTATAGACCTCATGGATGTATATTTTCTAGTTCAAACTCCTTGTCTTGAAGGATCAAAGAGGTAGCAGCAGATTGTCTGGTAAAGGGACAGTTTTCACTGTGATAGTGACAATTTTACTGATTTTTCACTTGTTTGCCAAGTGTTTGGCAAAATGCTTGTATGGAAGAGGTAGGGGAAACATGTTGAAGATATTTTAGAGGTCTTATGAAGATCTAGGAACTCTTAGTGGTGCATAAGAATGCAAACCCAGTGATTACAGTTCAAAACCCTCCAAAACCCTACAATTATGCCACAAATAGTGGACAGTCATCATTGTGCACTAACAGAGGCCTAAACCATGAAAATCTATGAGAAAATACCTCCAAACCACTATCCAAACCAATTTTATGGAAGGTTTTAACCATCTTTGGGTAGAAAAAGCAAAATTTGGCCAATTAGGCCTCCACAGGCTAGTAGCCCTTTGACTGCATAACACACAAATTTCATGAACCCGATTGCAAGGAGGAATTGCGGACCCTTGGAACTTTGTGAGAACAACCTAGAATAGTGAAATTGATGGAAAATAGGACCTTGGATAGTGCATAGCCTCAGTTGGAGTTTTTGACCCTTGGTTGGTGTTTGAGCAAGCCAAAGGCTATGGGCCTAAAACTAGGTTTGGGAGTCAAACTTAAACAAAACATTTGCTGCCCCTACATGTCCATGTTGAAGAATCCTAGTGCACTTTGAAATAGAGGATTGAATACCAAAAAAATAGAGATTGAGGATGTGTAGATGGGAGGAATGAGTAGTTTGAGTAGGTTTGAGCATGGGTGTGAGCTATCACCGAAAAGGGGAGTTTGTTAGGAAAGTGATACATGAAGTGCTTGGCACTATAACCACAAGAATGATTTTGTAAACACATACAACAGTCTCAAACAAGTTTTTGGGTAACAAATTGAATATTTTGAGAAAATTGGCCTTTTTGAGTACTTTTCTACCACTCTCCCTATCATAGTGGTATCAGAGCCAACAAAAGATTCAGGAGGAAAGGAACATAAGGGAAAACATGGTGACCAATGCAGAGTTAGCCAAGAAGGTTGAGGACCAAGAAGAGGAAAATAGGGCACTTAGAGAAAGATTAGATCAACTAGCAATGAAACTAGCTGAAGTAGAAGTCAAAACTGAAGAAGTCCATGATAAGGTTGGACATCAGGGTAAAATGATGGCAATAGAGGATGAGATCCCCATGCCTGACCCTGTCATTGAGCAAGAACCATTCTTGAAAGCCTTGAGAGCTATGAGTGGTAAAACCTTAGAGGGAGTGACTCTTTTCAGTGGGAAGATGGATCCGGATGCTCTCATAGAGTTAATTGAAGGGCTAGAAAACCATTTTGAATGTGATGGAGTAACTAAAGCACATAAGCTTAAGGTGGCAAAATCAAGGCTGAGAGGGGAAACCTTAACTTGGTGGAAGTTCATCCAAGAGGAAAGGGTGAAAGGAGGTAAGAAACCAATAGCCACTTGGAAAGCAATGGTAGCCAAAATAAAAGAAACCTACCTTCTAGAAGACTATGAAATACAACTTCACAGGAAAAGACAAAATTTGAGACAAAAAGACCTAGATGTGAGTAACTACACTGAGGAGTTTCAAAAACTATGCATGAGATCCAGAGTATTAGAGGATGAGAGTATAAAAGTGGCAAGGTACTTGAATGGGTTAAGGTGGAACATCCAGGAAGAGTTGAGCTTGTTATGCCCACAAACAGTACACAAGTGCTATCAATTGGCGCTTAAAGTGGAAGAGAAAGGTAGGAGAAAGCAAGGACAAAAAAACAAAGGCAGAGGTAGGGGAAGAGATGGAAGAGGCCATAGAGGCAGTTTTGGGGGAAGGAGCATAGATCAATGATCCCATGGAGAGTCTAAACTTCTAGAGAAAAGTGGGGATTCTCAGAGCAAACCCAACTATAGGGGTAGGGGATCAAGCAAACCGAGTAGAGGTAGATCTAATGGACCAAGGAGAGGGTCCTACTTCTCAACCATGAAGTGTTATAACTGCCAAAAGTTGGGCCACCCTGCCTATAGATGTCTAGAGAAGCCTAGTTCATCCTATGGTGGTGAAAAGAGGGTAAACTATGTTCAGGAAGATGGAGGTAATACCAGAACTTCAACATTGAACCACCTAGCTTCAGAAGATGGTGAGATTTTAATGATCAAGAGAGTGTTAATGAAGAAGCCACACAGTACAGAGGTCTCACAGAGAAGAGCATTGTTCAGGATTAAGTCACATGGTTAAATAAGGGACAACATGTGTTAGTAAATGAGCAAGCCTGGGTAGATTTCCACATAGGTGGATACATATATAGGATCCTATGTGACATTCTTCCTATGGATGCTTGCCACCTACTATTGGGTAGACCATGGTAGTTTGACCGAAAAGCACACCATGACGAGGAAAGAAACTCCTACTCATTTTAGAAAGATGGAGTAACCTATCAGATTCAATCCCTCATTGAAGAAGGAGAGAGCAGCAACAAAGTACCTAACATCTTGTTAGTGATGAGAAAGAGTTCATAAAAACACTAGAAGAAGGTGAAGGAGTGGGATTTGCACTCATAGTGAAACCCAAAGAAGAAAAGGCAGAAAAGAATGTTGAGATACCATATGAGGTGCAGCAAATCCTTGATAACTTCAAACAAATAATCAGCGATGGTACACCTACAACCTTACCACCTCCTAGAGCCATTAGCCATCAGATTGACTTCATACCTAGAGCCTCTTTGCCAAATAAGGTAGCCTATAAGATGACCCCAGAACAAAATAAAGAGGTAGCAAGACAAATAAAAGAACTCTTAGACCAAGGGTTGATTAGGAAAAGCATTAGTCCTTGTGCAGTACCTACAGTGTTGGCACCTAAGAAGGGTGGAACATGGAGACTTTGTACAGATTCTAGAGCCATAAACAAGATCACCATCAGATACAGATTTCCCATACCCAGGATAGAGGATTTGATGGATTGTTTGGGGGGTGCATAGTATTTCAGTAAGATAGACTTGAAGAGTGGTTACCATTAGATAAGAATCAAAGAGGGGGATGAATGGAAGACAACTTTTAAAACAAATGAGGGTCTCTATGAGTGGCTTGTCATGCCTTTTGGACTCTCTAATGCTCCCAACACATTCATGAGACTCATGAATGAAGTTTTACATGATTTTATTGGCAAGTTTGTTGTTGTGTATTTAGATGATATTCTTATTTTTAGTAAGACTAAGGAAGAGCATTTGAAGCATTTAGCTATTGTTTTGAGACAGTTATCTGATGAACAACTAACCATTAATCTAGAAAAATGTGATTTCTTGATGCAAAAATTGGTCTATCTTGGTTTTTTTGTGTCAGGAGGCAATCTGAAAATGGATCAAACTAAAGTTGCAGCAATAACCAGTTGGCCATCTCCTAAGACAATGAGTGATGTTAGAAGCTTCCATGGTTTGGCATAATTTTACAGAAAATTCATTAGGGGACTCAGTGAGATTTGTGCTCCAATGTTAGACACCATCAAAGGGGGTGTTAAGGTAAAATTTCAGTGAACAAGTGTAGCCAATAAGGGGTTTGAATTATTGAAAACTAAAGAAGCTACTCAACTAGTGCTCATTTTACCTAGTTTTGATAAGCTTTTTACTATTGAATGTGATGCTAGTAATATTGTTGTAGGAGCTGTTTAGTTGCATTCTTTAGTGAGAAGTTGAATGATGCCAAGAAAAAGTACTCTTCCTATGATTTAGAACTTTATGCATTAGTATAAGCACTTAGGAAATGGAGACACTATCTTCTTCCTAAAGAGTTTGTTGTATACACTGATAATCAGGCACTAAGTTTCTTGAACTCACAGGATAAACTGAATCATAGGCATGTAAAATGGGTAGAATACTTGCAAGCTTACACTTTTACTCTTAAGCATAAGAAGGGTTAGTTGAATAAAGTAGCAAATGCTTTGGTGGAAGGTTGTTAACTATTCATGAGATTCAAGTTCAGAGCATTGGTATTGATAGTTTCAAAGACATGTATCCTTCTGATGATGATTTTGCTGAAGCTTACAAAGTTTGTCAAGATTTTGAGAATAATTTCCATGGTGCATATGCTGATTTCACTTTGCAGGATGGTTTTTTATTCAGGGGTGGACAGTTGTGTGTTCCAAAAGGTTCTATGAGAGAGAACCTCATTCAAGAGAAGCACAATGGGTGCTTAAGTGGACATTTCAGTCTCAACAAGACCTTAGAGTTGGTTCAAAGGTTCTATTATTGGCCTAAGATGCAGAGAGACATCAAGAGGTGTGTTCAGCAGTGCTTGGTATGTCAGAAAGAAAAAGGTAATTCCTCTAATGCTGGTTTATATCAGCCTCTTCCCATTCCACATAGGCCTTGGGATTTCATTAGTATGGATTTTGTGGTAGGATTACCTAGAACTCAAGCAGGATTTGATAGCATCTTTGTAGTAGTTGATAGATTTAGCAAAATGGCTCACTTTATTCCTTGTAAGACAACACATGATGCAAGTCATATTGCTTATTTGTTTTTCAAAGAAGTTGTTAGAATTCATGGTTTGCCTACTAGCATTGATTCAGATAGGGATGTTAAGTTTCTTGGTCATTTCTAGAAAACATTACTGAAGAGATTGGGTACTAATCTCTCTTTTGGTTCTTCTTATCATCCACAAACTGATGGCCAAACTGATGTTGTGAACAGGTCTCTTGAAAACATGCTTAGGTGCTCGACAAAGGAATATGGGCAGAGTTGGGATCAGCTCATTCATCAAGCAAAATATGCCTACAATGACAGTGTTAACCGGTCTATAGGTAAAAGCCCTTTTGAAATTGTTTATGGTATGTATCCAAGGGGTATAATGGAGTTGAGGGATATCACTAATTTGCAGCATAAGAGTGGAACAACATATGACATGGCACAATCTATGAAGGAGGTTCATGAGCAAGTGAGGAAGGTTCTCCAAGATACCTCCCAAAAAGTCAAGGCAAGAGTGGATGCTACAAAGAGAGATGTTCAGTTTTCCACAGGTTATGTGATGGTTCATTTGAAAAAGGCAAGATTACAAAAGGGAGTTCCAAGAAAACTTCAGATGAGGAGAATAGGCCCTTGCAAGATCTTGGCTAAGTATGAGTCTAATGCTTACAAAGTTGATTTGCCTACTGATGTTTCTTTGTATCCCATTTTTAATGTTGCAGATCTGATTGCTTTCAAGGGGAAGCCACCTGAGGAGATTCAAAGAGTTTCAAATGTTTCCCAATTACTTTCTGATCTATCTCTCTCTCTTCTCTTTCTTTTCCCCAAGCAGAACAGGTTCTAGGCTCCAGGATTCTCAAAAAGACAAGGAATCATACCTACATGGAGCATCTAACCAAATGGAAGGACAAGCCTATCTCAGAGGCCACATGTATACCTAAAGCTGACTTTCAGAAAGTTGGCATACCTTCTTCTTTGCTACCTCAAGGAGTCACATGACTTCTTTGTTTTTGGGGGAGTATGGTGCAGGAGCACCTAGTTGAGTAAAACTCCCATTTTTTGAGTATTTAATGCTTTCATGTTTGTAATGTCTTGTATTAGGTTTTTAATGTTGTTTTAGGTTGTTATGTTTCATGTTTAGTGGTTTTGTTCTCATTTTGGGCTCAAGAGATCAAGTTTTGCCTTTCAGGCTTTGAGTTGACAATTTTTGGCAAAAATGTGCAAAATTGCCAAAAAGGTCTTCTAATGCTTTCCAAAGCATTGAAACATGTTTGATAAGTATTTTTAGGCATATCAAAGTTGTTTAGACAATTTGACAAGGCTAGATTGTCAAAAGTGCCTCATTGAGCAAGAAAAAATGTCATTTGGTTTGAAAAGTTGTCAAAGTTGTCATTTTTGGGTTTTTCTTGCAAAATGTAATTGTGAAAGCCTCCTGTTCATAGAGGGATTGATAAATAATTATATGGACTATAAAAAGACCTCCCTTTTCCTTGAATAAGGTTTGTGATTGTACAAGCAAGAGCTTTTTAATAAAATCATGAAATTTGCCTTTTATGATCAGGTTTTCCTTCCTTTGTGAAACAGTCAGTACTGTAGCTCCATAGTCCATACTGTACCTTTGGGAAGTGTGCATAATAGTTGTATAATTCTCTCTAGTTTATTGTTGTATTGGTTTCTCTTGTAAATTGGATTGTACAAAATTATTTGCAATCTATGTGCTCTCTGCCCTGTCAAGGGTTTGAAGTTCTAAAATGTCACCACCTGACTAATCCAGGTCTGAGATCCAACATAATGAATTCAGTCAAGTTGGAATTCATGTATATACTATACATATGCTCTATTTTGTACCAAAAGTGTGGTTGGAAGAAGGACTTGAGTGAATACTAGGCAAGTGTGGATTGCTTCGCTAGTAGCATGAACAAAAACTCAAGATTTGCACCCAAAAACAATTTGGAGTGAACAAATGAATGGGACAGAGGTCTGGAAATATGGCCAAGGATGTTAAACATCATCTTGATGTGTTAGAATAGCTTGTTCCATTTAATCATTCTCTTCTTGTAAGCAAAGCAGTGAGTTCCCTATTTTTTTTTTGTGAATTGTATTTGTCAAATGCTCATGGAGTGCTTAAAAGCATGATCCAAGCCTTGTAACTATAAAGGATATGTAATAGGAGGGTTCATCAATGTTTTACAGACCTCATGGAAGTATATTTTCTAGTTCAAACTCCTTGTCATGCAGGATCAAAGAGGTAGTAGCAGATTGACTGGTAAAGGGATAGTTTTCACTGTGACAGTGACAATTTTACTGATTTTTCACTTGTTTGCCAAGTGTTTGGAAAAATACTTGTATGGCAGAGGCAGGGGAAATATGTTGAAGACATTTTAGAGGTATTATGAAGATCTAGGCACTTGTAGTGGTGCATAAGAATGCAAACCTAGTGATTACACTTCAAAACCCTCCAAAACCCTACAATTATGCCACAAATAGTGGATAGTCATCATTGTGCACTAACAGGGGCCTAAACCATGAAAATATGTGAGCAAATACCTCCAAACCACTATCCAAACCAATTTTATTAATTTTTTTAACCATCGTTGGGTAGAACAAGCAAAATTTGGCCAATTAGGCCTCCACGGGCTAGTAGCCCTTTGATTGCATAACACACAAATTTCATGAACCCGATTGCAAGGAGGATTTGGGGACCCTTGGAACTTTGTGAGAACAACCTAGAATAGTGAAACTGATGGAAAATAGGACTTTGGATAGTGCATAGCCTTAGTTGGACTTTTTGACCCTTGGTTGGTGTTTGAGCAAGCCAAAGGCTATGAGCCTAAAACTAGGTTTGGGTGTCAAACTTAAACAAAAACTTTTCTGCCCCTACATGTCCATGTTGAAGAATCCTAGTGCACTCTAAAATAGAGGATTGAATACCAAAAGAACAGAGATTGAGGATGTGTAGATGGGAGGAATGAGCAGTTTGAGTAGGTTTGAACATGGGTGTGAGCTATCACCAAAAAGGGGAGTTTGTTAGGAAAGTGATACATGAAGTTCTTGGCACTATAACCACAAGAATAATTTTGGAAACACATACAACAGTCTCAAACATGTTTTTGGGTAACAAATTGAACCTTTTGAGCAAATTGGCCTTTTTGAGTACTTTTCTACCACTCTCCCTATCAGAAACAATACCACCACTAATGATAAAGAGCTCCCGTTAAATGGGATAATTATGCCATAGGGTGAAGAGCAACATGAAGGGAAAAGAAGTGCTAAGACACTATATTTTTACCAAGAAATAATGCTAAATCTATTGTGAGACAAATTTGTGCAAGATCATATTGCAGTTGAACAAATTTATTAAATGCATAACAATTTCCAAGAGAATGTGAATATGAAACATGAAAAATGCAATATTCAATACCTTTCACTTGCTTAAGATGTTTGTTTTTATTTTGAGGAGGAAAGGAAATGTTCTTGTCATATTTCAATCTCCAATAGATTCTTGCAGCTAATCTATCAGGATGATAAATATCGTCTTGACATAAAGGAGAGGGTTTGTTAGAAGAAGAAGTTTCATTATCCACAATTCTAATTTTGCCACTATCTATGCCATCTTGAATAGATTGTTGAAAATTAGGGCAATCATTAGCATTATGGTCATGGGTTTGATGAAATGAACAAAAATGATGCTATGAAGAAGAAGCATTCTTGCAGTTTCTATTGATTTGTTGTTTTTGAAGGTGATCTTGAAAGTTTTGAAGCCTAAGGAATTCATCCATAGAAATAGGGGTACCACTTCCTAGTCCTCTTGTAGTAGTTTGTGTAGGAGGGTTTATAGGGACATGAATTCCATGCTCAAATCTCCCAATTCCTTGTCCTTTAAAACCTTGTTTTGTAATTATATGAAAACCACGATTATAAGAATGTTGAAATTGACTAGATGGAGGAGAAGGATCATGAATGTCTTTGAAATCCGATGTGTAAGGAGGCAGAAAAGGATTTGTAAATGAAGGACGAGTATCATGTGAAATGACAATCTCTTTGCCTTTATCAAGCTTATCCTTTTTGGAAGATCGGGGAAGAACATCTTCATCATCTAAAAGCTCATTTTTAGTGATTTCTATGCGAGGGGAAAGGTCATGAATAAAATGCATGACATCATCCTCACTACATAGACTTTGATATTGAAGATAGGTCTTAGGAGAATAAGGAGGATCTAAAGATGTAAGAATGTTGATGTTTTCATATTGCCCCCCTTCCTCAAGGGTATGTATATGAGGAGAAGATGGATCCATATTACTTTCCAATGCTTGCCCTCTTGTAGAAAGATAATTGGGTAACACATTAGATCTCATTTCATCCACATAAGATACCCTAGGAGAGGTACAAAGGTTATAATCTCTAGGTTTAGTATCTACAAAAGCTTTAAGATGATTAACATAGAAAATGCATTTTTTTGAAAAAATCACCATAATGCAACATAAATGATACATGAAAGCTTTGAGATCAAATTGAAAATAAAATAATTTGGAAATCCTAACAACACAATATGACCAAGTGCTATGAATAAAGAGAAGCAACATGAAATGAAAGAAACTCTTATCCGACACATATTGTAGTAAATATATGCAAAAAGCAATGTAATCATATGCGAAAGAGAAAGTAAATCCAATTTATTAATTGCCATTAAAAGTCTTTTAAGTGAAATCTGAATTTGCTGGAAAAGTAGATCTAAAATTACGACCTTTTTATGAAAATTAATTTTAAGATGTGAATTTGATGAATTTTGAATTTGTGTTTGACCTTAGAGAGTGTTAAAATTGATAAAGTAAGCTGATTTTTTGGATTTGAGCAGAAAAATACAGTCAATTCCGTCTCTCGAAATTTTGGGAAAAAAGTCGAGGACCATGGCGGGAGCACATACGGTCCAACCAACTTTTTTTCAAAATTTTCAAGAATGATCGAAATTATGATTTTAATGCGGAATCCAAAAAAACAACTGATTTGGAGATGTCTAGATTGGTCAAACTTGCAGTCAAAGGTCAAAAATAGAAGAATCTTAAAAATTGGGGTTTTATGATTTAACCACTGAATTTTTAGAATAAAGAGACAAATTTGAATTGCAATTTTGAAATAGAAATCAGATCTGTAACAAGCAATTGAAATTTTACTCCTCACAAGCTTAATTTTCTCAAAATGAATAATTAGGGTTTTTATGCAATTAACCTCTAAAATTTGCAAATAGATTGAACTTGAAAATGAAAATTTGAAATTCAAATTGCTATTAATCAGATCTAAGAATGAGAAATCAAGATTTAATGTGTAAGACGTCGAGTTCACCAAAATGTAAAGTGGAAAATTGGATCCTAGTGACTCCCCACCTAGGAGAGAGAAAGGAAGCCACTAGGATGATTTTCACTTGGGAGGAACTTTACATTCAAAAGAGGGGCTTAAATCCACTAGATCCAAATCCGAGGGAAGCAAGGATGTGAATTCCAAATGGATTGCAAGGTTTGAAGTGTGATTTACCCTCTTTTGTAAATGAGAAAATTGACTTGTTGACTATGCGGAAAAGAGAGGAAATGAATGATATGAGGAGCTACCAGTTCAGCATCACGCTGTAATTTTGGATCTAAGCTAATTAGACTAATACGGATCTATCCTGCAAATTTGGAGAAAAGTTGTCAGGACCATGGCGAGAATGTACATGGTCCTCCACAAAATCCGCGAAATGAAAAGGGTTCTTCCGTCTCTACAAATGAAACCCAAACCTACAATTACAGCTGCACACCTGCAACCTACACACAAAAAAGAGAGGGAGAATGGTTATGGATAGGGGTTTGCCTTAGTCAAACCCCAGTTGAGGAATCAACCTTGAAAGAAAGTAATTGCAAATGCTTGAATGTAAACAATGGAAATGTATACCTTGTAGATCTGCAACTTGTTGATGATGATTGCTTTGCTTCTTGAATGTAACCACGAATGTTGTATGAAATGACATGTAACATGACACAACCCTAACACACACACGTGCTTGCAAATGAATGTTGTAATGTTTCTTTGATGGATGAATGAAGAAGACTTGAATGCTTGAATGCTTGATGATGACCTTGAAATCCTATATCTTATCCTTATGGCTCTTATCCTCCTAAATGAGGGAATTGAATCCCCTTTTATACAAGCCTCAAGGATTAATTTTTAACCACCAAAGGCCAACAAAGAGGAATTACAAATCCCGAAGGCAAATTATGCATAGGAGACCGGGCATACCTAACTTAGGGCCACCCTAAGGGGTGGGGACATGAGCGCCATGCCTCTAGGGGTTGAGGAATCAACCTTGAAAGAAAGTAATTGCAAATGCTTGAATGTAAACAATGGAAATGTATACCTTGTATATTTGCAACTTGTTGATATAATGATTGCTTTTGTTCTTGAATGTAACCACAAATGTTGTATGAAATGGCATGTAACATGACAAAACCCTAACAGACACACATGCTTGTAAATGAATATTGTAATGTTACTCTAATGGATGAATGAAGAAGACTTGAATACTTGATGATGACCTTGAAATCCTGTATCTTATCCTTATGCCTCTTATCCTCCTAAATGAGGAAAATGAATCCCCTTTTATACATGCCTCAAGGATTAATTTTCAACCACCGAAGGCTGACAAAGAGGAATTACAAACCCCAAAGGAAAATTATGCATAGGAGACCAGGTAGACCTAAATTAGGGCCACCCTAAGGGGTGGGGATAGGGGTGCCACGCCCCTGTCCTGCCCTATTTTGGGGCCCCACATGGTCTAGAGAATCCATAGGTGTTGAAGGAGGAAGGGTGAAGGGGGAGAATGCAGAAATAGGTCTTGGATAGGGAAGGGGATGTCGTCGCCGAGGTGAGGACCTAAAATATGGTTAAAATTGTAGAGGTTGCAATTTTATGACACTACAGTCACATTTCAATTTGGTGCAGTAAAAAGAACCCTTGTTTGAAGTGTTTTGTGTTCTTGCATACTTTATGTTGTATAACTTTAAGGTGTTTGTGAAAGTATCCTTTCTCCTTGCCTTTGTGGACCTTGGGTGTAAGACAAATCACTAAGAATCTTCTTTTTCTTTTTTAGAGGGCTTGAATTTGAAGAAGTGATCACTCCAAAAGGGAACAACCCAAAGTTATTTTTCCTTCGACCTACTATATAAAAGGTAAAGGTGAAAATTGGAGCCTAACTTAGGAGTATATGTCATTAGTGTCAATTTAGAGGTGGAATAAGAGCCACATAGGGTTGACTAAATACTTAAGTGGCTTTTACTAAGCGAGTGCAAGTACATGAGTCCCTCAAAAAATGACTAGAAACCTTAGTTTTAGAGGCCCGCCTTATTGATTGAGTTGTTGGTATCACTCTCAATGCAAATGTGTAGCATTACACCTTGAAGTTATTCACTATATGGCTCCTTTGAGATGAGACAAAAATCCCTAGCTTTGCATAATCTATACATAGCTTTCTGGCAAGAGGGTGATTAGGTCATCCTTCTAGTCCTAGAGGCCCCTACCTATCCTCTCTCGCAGAGACAATATTGCAAAGCACCCTTTAGGTGTTGTGATTTTGAGTCAAAGGATATTCCAAGTGTGGGCCTGAGTTTGCTACCATTGGACATTGACCTTAGGAATAGGAAGTGTTTAGCATGTCTTCTTTTGTGAAAACACTAGTAGAAATTTAAGCTTTAAGGAGCCTAGGCCATACCCTTTTTATTTATAATCACACAACAAGCATTGTGTATTCTTGTTTGCAGTGTTTTCTTGCCACAATTAAATCAAACAATAAGATTTAGTCACATTGGTACCCAAAAACAAAATTTAGATTTGGATAAACATTAGGAAAAACATATTTTTCACCAGTAACATGTATTTGAACATTATTGTCGCGTATGTGGCATATTTTGCCATGTATCTGATACATATTGACATGTATCCAAGATATATTGATGTGTATTTGAGACATACTATTGTGTCTATAATTCTGCAAAAATTATGAATATGAATATTATTGCCACATATTTGGGTGTTTTTGTCACATATTTGGATCTTTATAACGTATTTGTGGCATTTATCACCACGTATCTGGTATCTTTCTGCATATCCAATCACAGAGACTGAAAGAGCTTCTTGACTGATTCCTTAGGATTCTTAGTTAGTCAATCATCAATTTTCCATTGCTTCCTTTTCATTTTTAGTCCATTTAGACCTTCATTCATCCAAAAACATCAAGAGATTTAAAATCATTGCCAAAGTCAAAGATTGTGTCGTTGTCCTTGCTATATTGCAATCAAAAATTTGTTATCACTTGGTGGTTTTCCTCTTAGATCTATCATCTAGAGTGCCATTATAGTCTCTTGAGTTAGGATACTTTACCATGGAGTTTGTCATCTCCTAGGAAGTCATATCTTGTTTAAAAGCTATCGATTCTTGGCTATCTATCATACTCTTAATCCTATCACCATTTAGAACCTCATTTTAGGATCTTTGCAAGGCAAACTATCAACTTTTGGTCTTTGTCACATCTTTCCTCCATTCACCCAAGTCAATACTATCCATTAAATGGTTGAAACTAGAGCCCAAAGACTTAGAAGAGAAGCCTAGGAATCTCCAAGATCTCAAGATATGGATACTTACACTTTTGATGAAGAAGAGTTTTACAATACCAGGACTTTTGAAAACTACAGTAGTGTGCAATATTCCAATGATGAGTCATTAACCTCGGTAGGACTTCAAGATTATTTGTCCAACTCAAAGTTCAACAAGTTGTTTGAGGCAAATTTATGCAAGAACCCACAATGCTATTTCATGATGCTAGCTCAAGAAGGTGTCAAGTTACCTCTCAATTTTGATGTATCTCAACTTGTGGAGGACAATCAAGATGATGTTGGTACTAGTTGAAATAGACATTAGAGATATCCTCGTGTGTGAGCAACCTTCATCCATTTTACAAAAACTAGATATTCCTATCCAAACGCATACCTGACAAACCTATGAGTGATGTTATACCACTGACCTTCATGGATGAAGAACTACCAATGTTCATACTAATAACCAACATCAAGATACCAATCAAGGTCATAATCATGACCATGCTTCCATTAGACAACCTCGTACTAACTTTGATGAGCATTACCAAGATCATACTCAAGGACAACATCAAGATGCCCACCAAGGTCATAATTGTGGTCATGGTTATACTAGACAGCCTCATGTTACATTTGAAGACCACAACTAAGGTCATGCCTTTCATACCAATCATAATTATGGTCATGTTTCTCACACTCAATCAAGGCCTTATACTCATGAATACCAAAATTATGACCCACATAGTTACATTCCTCCACCTAATACTCGATATTTTGATTATATTCCTCCTCCCAGTGGTCATCATAGTTATTTAATTCCTCCTCCTCCACATAGTGACTCAGACATAGGGATAAATTGAAAGAACACACCACCTCCTAATGATGACTTGCGACAACAAGTGAATAAATTGCAACAACAAATGGCTAGCATACATACACTTGTCAATAATTACATGCTTCAAGACATTTGTCCTTGTCCTTTTGATAGGACTATACCCATGCCACCTTTTCCCCCCAACTTTGATGTGCCTAAGTTTGACAAATTCATGGAAAAGGGTGATCTTAAGGAGCATATTAAATAATTCTTCAGTGCTTGCATAGAGGTTGCCTATTAGGATTCCTACTTAATGCACCTCTTCCTTTCCAGTCTAAGGGGTCAATCTATGGAGTAGTTTTCACAATTACCTCTTGGGATTAGATCTTGGGGTGACCTAGATAAGAAATTTATTCAACACTTCTACAACATTGAGCATGAGGTTTCGATCACAATTTTATGTACTACCAAATGGTGCAATGGAGAATCATTTTTGTCATTTTTACAAATATGGAGAGGTTTGGCTACTCATTGCTCTTGTCATGTTCTACAAAAACAATTGGTTGAAATGTTCACACAAAACTTAAATTAAGAAATTGGATATGAACTTTGCAAGATATGCATGACTACATTTCAAGAAGTTGTTGAGAAAGGTCTATCCTTTGAGAAGGTCCTTCTTGAAAAAGGTCTTATCATTTTTTTTAAAGAGAACAATGATGATCCTAATGCAAAGGAAAAGCCCTACTTTTGGAATAAGAACATGAATACTATTAAATGATGGGGTTGTGGATGCAAACATTGTAGAACCTTTTATGACCTTTTTTGGAACAAGTTCATTAATCAATCAATTGAATACCTAAAGGGGAACAAAGCCCATGAAAAAAATGAAATATATGCCTTTGGGAGAACCAATTGAATCAACATTTCAAAAGTTTGTTGCTAATAAGCTCATTTTGTTACCAAAAAATTGACCTTTCGAGCCAAAAGTTAAGCCAACATGGTGGAATGACAATGAATTTTGTGAATATGATAGAAACAAAAGGCACAATTGTAGTAATTGTCATAAGCTTAAGAATCTTATTCAAGATCTCATTGAGAATGGTGCGATCGAAGTTGAAGGCCATTCATACAATGAAGAACATGCAATGTTTAAGGATTATTTCCCAAAACATGATAAAGGAAAAGCTCCTAATACCAATTTCGATGCCAGTGACATTTATTCGAATGTTTTTTATGAGTATATATGTTGGTGTAAATAAATATTCATTATGGATATTATTACACTTTACTTAAGTTAACTTAGGATAATGCATCTCTTCGTAGTTTGGATTTGAAACACTTAGGGAAGTGTGCACATAGGGATAGAGCTTGTAAGAGAAATTCCACCTTTTGTGGTCTTACATTGCTGTTACACTCCACATTCGGTGGGTCGTCCACCTCTTCTGGAATATTATATTATTTCTCTTACCTACCCCTAGTATTTCTTACCTACCCTTGTTTCTCATTGAGCCACATTTCATGATTGTGTGCTCGTACATCCATATAGCCTTGCCTATATAAGCGGGCCCATATTCATTATATTGGAGAATCCAGTTGATCATTTGCATATTGATGAGAATATAGTTTGTTCTTGTCATTCTATTGTCTCTTTTTTTATGCTTTTCATTGTGCCCTTGATCTTGACAAAATCTCACATGGCATCAGAGCCATTGGGGCTTCATTGATTGGTTTTTGGAGACATTTTGGAAGGCTTCTATTTTTGGATTTGAGGAAAAGCATTTTTTGGAGGCATCTTCGAGTGTTTTTGACCTCACCATTGCATCCGAGAGGCCGTTTCCATAAAAATTGAGTATAAACATGACCATTTTTGGCGAAAATCAATTTTTGGGTGTGGAGGAAATTTTCTGCCCAATTCGGGTGGTACGGTACAAAATTTTCAGATTTTATATATATATATATAATTTTATTTTTTCTGAAAAATAATTTTTCTAGTTGAACCTTCTGCCCAGTCAGCAGCGCCCAGTCAGCATTTTCTTTGGAAATTTTTAGACCCCTCTCCATTGAGCAGTTTGGATTTTTGGGTCAACTTTGGAGGCCCATAACTTGCTCAATTTTGCTCCTTTTTGGGTGATTTTTTTTTTTATTTGGGCTAATTTTGCATGCTCTTTGCAATGGTGTAGTTATTTTCTAATTTTGATGCACAATTTTTTCATAATTTTTGGATTCTCTCAGCTTTGCCTGTCCAATCCTCAATTCTGCAACTTCAAAGGCTTCATTTGAGCTCATATGACCTCCTTTTCAGGTGGCATTTTTTTTTAAAGTTCATGTTTTTTTGTCTACTTTATAATATATGATCAGATTTTAGAGATTTTAAGTAGAAATTGTACTTTCAGATATTGGTCTTATTTGGCCTACTTGGTACTTGTAAATTGCTTGGATCTTAGTTTAAATCTCTTGCACTATTAGTTTGAGTCTCTTTTGGCCTTATTGAGGCAATTGTAAAATTGAAATCAGAAGTCCACTTTGCCATTTTTTGCAAGTGGCCCATTTTACATGCACTAAGTATAAAGTGCCAAATCATCACTTTTGGGGGGGTTCTTTGATTGAGTGAATTTGGGGGGGGTGTCTTGTGTGATTGTGCCTCTCTTTCCTTGTGATCTTTCATTTTTGTTGCAATGAGTCCTCATAAATTTCCACCTTTAACTCCATATAATTATGCATCATGGAAAACTAAAGTATGAAATAAATTAATGGAAAAAGGTCTCACACATTACATAAATGGAACAATAGCAACACCACCTGATCCTAAGGCTGATTCTAATGCTCAGTTAGAATGGCTCACTAAGAATTGTATGACTCTTGGAACTTTGCTCAAGTATGTATCAGGTGACCTCATCTTTCATATTGAGAAGTGTACTACAACCAAAGATGCTTGGGATATGTTTCAGAAATTGTATGGTCAAGTTGATGAAATCAGAGGTTATAAGACTGAAAATGAGCTCACCAACTTGGATCCCAAAAGATTTGATACAATCAAAGATTATGTCACCAAAGAAAACGAGCTAAGAGCAAAGTTTAAGGATTGTGGAATTGACAAAAAGGATGCTCAGTTGATATTCAACTTGTTGGACAAACTTGCACCAGAATATGCAACATTTGTGTCTAGCTTCCAAACTCATTATTTGACAGTGGGGAGTTCCTATGTTATTCCTTCATTTGATGCTTTCATAGAAATGTTGATATTGGAACAATCTAAGTTGTTGAACATGGGGCTTCTCAAGTCTTCAAAGTCCCAGACTTTGGTGGCTAATCAAGGGAATCAAGGAAGTCAAGGCAAAGATTCCAACAAGAAGAAGAAGCAATCTAAGTCAAAGCCACAACAGGAAAAAGGACAATCGTCCTCTCCATCACAAGGTGATTTTTCATCCTCTTCCAAGAAGGGGACACCACCTAAGAAAGATAAACCAACGTGTGCATATTGCAAGAAGTATGGTCATGATGAGCATCGATGCCACACCAAAAAAGTTGATGAGTTGACAAATCTTCTCAAGAAAAACAACATCAACTTGTCATCCGCCTACACAAAGAAGGATTCAACTCCTTCCTCTTCCTCACAGTCTAAGGGAAAAGGGCAAGCATTTGTGGCTACTACAGGTTCTTCACAGTGGTGGATACTTGACTCAAGTGCCTCATATCACATGGGTTCTACAAAGGAGCAATTTTCTTAATTGGAGCCATCTAAGGTACCTCACAT
Organism: Cryptomeria japonica; assembly: GCF_030272615.1. Lineage (NCBI taxonomy): Eukaryota > Viridiplantae > Streptophyta > Pinopsida > Cupressales > Cupressaceae > Cryptomeria > Cryptomeria japonica. Next base: position 77,252,955 of record NC_081414.1, on the reverse strand, counting down.
TTACATAGGTGATCATACACAAGTAGAGGTTGAAGGGAAAGGTTCAATTGACATGGATGATGGAACATTTGAGAATGTTCTCTATGTTCCTAACTTGTCTAGCAACCTTCTCTCTATCTACCAAATCACTCACTATGGGAATGGGAAAAAGGTTGAGTTTACACCAGATTCAGTTGTGGTAAAGGAACTTGATGATGATGCCTTGGTAGCAGTGGGACAAGTCAATGACAACTCAAGGTTTTATTCATTCTCCCACTTTGTACCAAGTTCTCCTTCTAGATCCTTGCTTACTCATTCAAATTCAAAAAGTAAGCTATGGCATGAGCGGTTTGGTCACCTCAATGACCGCTATCTTCAACAACTCAACATGAAAGACATAATCACAGGTTTACCTCGAATCATTTTTTCAGAGGGTGTATGTTCAGGTTGTTCCATGGGCAAGCATCCCGAGGAGAAGTTTGATAAGGGGAAAGCTTGGAGAGCTTTGGAAGTTCTTCAACTTGTTCATAGTGATGTAGCAGGTCCATTTCCAACACCTTCATTTAGCAAGGCCCACTATGTCCTCACCTTCATTCATGACTACTTCCACTTCACTTGGGTCTACTTTCTCATTCATAAGAGTGAACTATTTGATAGATTTCAGGACTTCAAGACTCGTGTGGAGAAGAAATATGGGAAAGTGGTCAAGATTCTTCGTACAAATAATAGAAGGGAATATGTGAACAAGAGACTTGAGGATTTTTGTATATTTGAGGGGATTGATCTTCAGCATTCTGTTGCATACACTCCACAACAAAATAGAGTTGTAGAATGCAAGAATAGAACTCTTAAAGAAATGGCTAGATGTATGATACATGCACGTTCTCTTGATCTCACCTTTTGGGCAGAGGCTATCAGTTGTGCCACACACATCTAGAATCGGGTTCCTCACAAAGCCTTGCAAGGTATTACTCCTTTTGAGGCTTGGGCTAGTAGGAAATTGATTGTCAGACATTTCAGAGTCTTTGGGTGTCCAAGATGGGCTCACATACCTCTGCAAAAATGCAAGGCATTGAAACCGTAGAGTAGGCCTTGCATATTTGTTGGATACCCTGAGGGTGTTAAGGCATATAGATTGATGGATCCTGAGGGTGTTAAGGCATATAGATTGATGGATCCTGAGACACATGAGGTGTTTATTGAGAGGAGTGTTGACTTTGAGGAAAGATCTCCTAGCTTAGCCTCTCTACCTCCTCCACCTTCCTCCATTATGGATAGTGATGCTAGTGATTCAGATGATGAGACTCCTTCAACTCTGATTCGCAAGGTTACACCTCCGCAGGGTCCACTTGCAGTTGAGGAGCCTCATTCTCCACCTCCACCTAGACCTCATTGGGCTCGACAGACACTTGAGTCAGTGGGTTCTCTTGTTGGGGATCCTTCAGATACATAGAGAACTCTATCACAACATAAGGATCTTCCACATCCATTCATTGCTACCACTTTTGATCCATAGACATTTTGGGAAGCATCAGGGGTTCCTGAGTGGGACCAAGCTATGGACGAAGAGTATAGTTCCTTGATGAGGAACAACACATGGGATTTAGTCCATCTCCCTAAGGGGAGAAAGATGGTTTGATGTAAGTGGATCTATCAGACCATGTTTGTAGCAGATGGTAGTGTGGATAAGTATAACTCTCGGCTTGTTGCGAAAGGTTTCTCTTAGGTTGCAGGTGTTGACTATACTGAGACCTTTGCGCCGGTAGCCAAGATGAACTCCATTCGCTTGACACTTGCTATTGTTGCAGCTCATGGTTGGATTGTACATCAGATGGATGTGAAGAGAGATTTTCTTCATGGGGATCTTGATGAGGATATTTATATGGAGCAGCCGCAGGGTTATATCCAAGATACTTCCTAGTTTTGCAGAATAAGGAAATCTCTCTATGGCCTTAAGTAGGTCCCCAAGGCTTGGTATGCCAAGATGAATTCCTTTCTTCTCTCAACAGCATTCACCAGGTGTCATTCCGATCTAAATGTCTACATTTTGTGATGTGACGACTCTCACTTGATTCTTGTGCTCTATGTTGATGATTTGATCATTACAGGGAGTATCGCATCCATCATTAGCAGGGTCAAATCTACTTTGCATGACAGATTTGCTATGACTAACTTGGGTCTTTGCACTACTTTCTCAAGATAGAGATTTCATAGTCACCTTCCAGGATCACACTATCACAGTGGTGTAGGAGCACCCTTCCAAGCTCTTCCTTCTTCTTTGTTTTGTTGGTGTTATGCTTCTTTTGAAGCCATTGTATATAAAATAAAGAGCCATGTGCTCATTGGTCCTAGTTGAGGTCTTAGGGTCATGAGTCAAAAATTGATATTTTCTTGAAAATAGAGGGTATGTGTGTCTTTGAGGTGTTTAGGGGTCCTTCATAGCATTGTGGTGTCCTTAGGTTTTCCCAATGTGGGTCTAGGAGTCAAGAAAAGCAACATTGGGAAAGTTGCTCAAAAGTTGCATGACAACTTTTAAAAGTTGTCAAGCAACTTTTCCACCATGAGGCCAAAATTCTTAGTTTGGTGTGAAAAACCCTAATATGGGCACATAGACTGAGGAGAGGGTAGTATAAGTATTTCCAAACCCTAAGTTAATGGGTTGGATGTCAGACATTGTACAACCCAAGCAAACTAACTGACTGAGACTGCAATTTTGTTGCTAGTTGGCACAAAAGGAGAAAAGAAAGATATTAATGGATTGATTTGCATGAAAAACTATGTGGAGTGACTTGTATGGTGTACTTACTCTCATTTTGAGCAATTAGATTAGGTTTTGGTTTGTAAGTGTGATGTGCTTGTAAATATCTTGTAAGTTGTCTTCTCATTGTCCAGTTTTGGACTGGTTTGTGCAAATGGAATCATGACTCCATTCCCCATTGTGGAACCACCATGAAACCATGGGGAATGAGAGTATAGACCTTTTACTATACTACAAAGCAAGCAGGGCCCTTGAAAATGTAGGGAGGCCATCAAAATACCCAATCCTAGGCGAGACTGGACAGTGCCCGACTACAAAGGGTTAATTTGCAGAGGTCTTGGAGAGCAAGGTTGGTCAGAGGAGAGTGCACCCTTTGGAGGATGTGTAGAGGAGTGTGTGAAGCACCATTGGTGTGAAGGAGTAGCCTCCACCAATCCAGACAAGGTAGCTAAAACACAAAACATTCAATGTGACCCAGGCAGACCATAAAACCCTCACAAAACCCTTAAAAACCCCAAAGTTCGCCCAAGGCACTGTACGACCACTTGGAGGCCCAAAACTAGAGAAATCCTTGAGACCTTTCCAAATGAATGGTAGTCCATTTTGGGATTTTGGGTAGTTTGTGCATCGTTTGTGAGAGGGAGCCCTAAAGGACCGGGTAGGAGGCCTAATTGGTCAAAATCCTTCTAGCCCTATTTTTTAGGCAAAAACACAAAATAGTGAAATTGGTAAGGAGTTGGAATCTTGAAACCTCTTGGGGGCACCTAAATGGGTGGAAAAACCATGAAATAGACCTGAACTAACCTTGCTAAGACCTAGGAAGTAGTAGGACAAGCCAAGCCCTTATTAGCCATAATAAGGGTTTTTGAGTCTCATGAGTAGGTGAGACCTTAGGAGGAGCATTGCAACTCAATGGTGGGTGGATTGGGCAAGGTCAGGGGATTCCTCAAGCAAGGGAAGTCCTAGAGACCCTAGGGTGTGAGGAGAACACCAGGTGATCCAAGGGAAGGATCCAAGAGCATAGACTAGGCTAGTCTATCCCTAACCCCATCCCATTAGATTGGTATCAGAGCAAGTTAAAGATTTGTTGGACTGTGTATGTCTCTATATACTGGTGAATCAGTAGGGGAGAGCAGAATGGTCACTAATGCAGAGAAGGCTAGGGAGGTAGAAGAGTAGAAGGAGAAGAATAGACTCCTTGAAGAAGCTATGAGTGAGATAAGGGATAAACTGCAGGAAGTGGTGGATCAGAGGACACAAGGACCTTGGGGTGAAGACACCAAAGGTAAAGGCAAGAAAACCATTGACATAGATGACATTATACCTGAACCAGATCCCTTGTTTAATGAAGAACCTTTTGTGAAGGCTATTAAGGCTTTGAATACCAAAGCTTTTGAAGGATTGCCAAATTTTAGTGGAAGGATGGACATTGACACTGTCATGGAATGGATTGAGGGCATGGAAAACCACTTTGAGTGTGAGGGAGTGACAGAGGTTCAAAAGGTTAAGGTTGCCAAATCAAGATTAAGGGGAGCAGTTTTGACATGGTGGAAGTACCTATTGCCAATTGGAAGGCCATGGTGAGAAAGATCAAAGAGAACTACTTACTAGAGGATTATGAAGTCCAACTTCATAAGAAGAGATAGGGTTTGAAGAAAAAAGACCTTGATGTGACCTCCTACACTGAATAATTTTAAAAACTTTGTCTTAGATCTAAAGTCCAAGAAGATGAATCTATTAAGGTGGCTAGGTATCTAAGTGGCCTAAAGTGGAACATTCAAGAGGAGATAAGCCTATGGACTCCTACTACTGTTCAAAAATGTCATCAGCTTGCTGTCAAGGTAGAAGAGAGGAACAAAAGGAAAGGAGACTCCAATAACAAGGGTAAAAGCAGAGGTAGAGACCAGATGAACCATCGAGGTGGTTACCAAAGCAAGTCAAATGAGCATAGGAACCAAGGAGAAGCCAAGTTGACTGAACATGGCAGTGAAACCAATCTTAGAGGGAGCCATTCTAGAGGAAGAGGTGCACAAGGTGGTCCAAGTAGGGGTAGAGGTACCGATAGAGGTAACTCCTACTTTGCAACTATGAAGTGTTACAACTGTGGACAATTGGGACACCCGACATATAGATGCCCTGACAAGCCTACCTCATCAAACAGTGGAAAGAGGGTTGCTTATGCTCATGAAGACTCTTCAAGCAGAAAGACATTGGATGTGGACCGGATTGAATCAAAAATTGGTGAGAATCTGGTGTTCAATAGGATTTTAATCAGACAACCAGTTAAGGAGGAACCCAAACATAGGAGAGAATTGTTTAGGGTGAGATGCAAAGTTCTTGGTAAAGTGTGCAAGGTGATAGTTGATTCAGGCTCAACTGACAATATCATATCAGAAGAGGCAATTAGGAAGTTGAAACTCACAAGAATACCCCACATGAGCCCTTACAAGGTGACTTGGTTGAACAAAGGACAAAGTGTGCTTGTCAATGAACAGACTTGGGTAGAGTTTTCTATTGGAGGATATAAGGATAAGATCCTTTGTGATGTGTTGCCTATGGATGCTTGTCATCAATTGCTAGGAAGACCCTAGCAATTTGATAGGAATGTGATCTATGATGGAGAGAAGAACTCCATATCATTCAAGAAGGATAGCAAGACCTTCAAGATTCAGTCCTTGACAGAGAATGAAGAGGGAACTTCAAGAACACCTAGTGTCTTATTGGCTACTGGTAAAGAGTTATTAAACTTGCTACATGAGGAGGAGATAGTAAAGTGTGCCATATTTGTGAAACCAAAGGAGGAAGAAGACAAGTTGCAGGTAGAAGTACCCAAGGAGGTGAAGCAAATGTTGCAAGAGTATAAGGACATAGTGAGTGATGTAGCACCTGCAACACTCCCACCAAGAAGGTATATAAGTCATTAAATAGACTTTGTTCCCAGAGCATCCCTACCTAACAAAGCTGCATACAAGTTCACACCTGATCAAAACAAGGAGGTAGCAAGGTAAGTGCAGGAGTTATTGGAACAAGGACTGATTAAGAAGAGCATCAGCCCATGTGTAGTCCCGGTAGGGCTAGCATCAAAGAAGGGAGGCAAGTGGAGACTTTGCACTGACTCAAGGGCAATAAATAGGATCACCATAAGGTATAGGTTTCCTATTCCTAGAATAGAGGATTTGATGGACTTTTTAGGAGGTGCTATGTATTTTACCAAGTTGGACCTTAAAAGTGGTTATCACCAGATTAGAATTAAGGAGGGTGATGAGTGGAAGACTGCTTTCAAGACCACAAAGGGACTGTATGAATGGCTTGTGATGCCATTTAGACTCACCAATGCCCCAAGCACCTTCATGAGGTTGATGAATGAGGTGTTAAAAAACTTCATAGGTAGGTTTGTGGTGGTGTACCTAGATGACATTCTCATTTATAGCAGAACCAAAGAGGAGCACCTTGAGCATTTGAGGTTAGTCTTAGAGAGGCTGCATGAGGAGAAGTTATCCATCAACCTAGAGAAGTGTGACTTCTTGAAGCAAGAGCTGGTCTACTTAGGATTTTTGGTGTCTGAGGGAACCTTGAAGATGGATCCAAGCAAAGTGGAGGCAATCTTGAATTGGCCTACACCTAGAATAGGGACTGAAGTTAGGAGTTTCCATGGTTTAGCTCAATTATATAGGAAGTTTGTGAGGAACTTCAGTGGCATATGTGCACCAGTCCTTGACACCATTAAAGGAGGCCTTAAAACTAAGTTTAAATGGACTGAGCAGGTTGACAAAGCATTTCAATTATTGAAGCAAGAAGTAGCCACAAAACCTATCCTTCTCCTACCTACTTTTGATAAGCTATTCACATTGGAGTGTGATGCAAGTGGAATTGCAGTAGGGGGTGTATTGAGTCAAGAGGGAAGGCCTGTGGCATTTTTTAGTGAGAAGCTTAATGAAGCAAAGAAGAAGTACTCAGCCTATGACCTAGAGTTGTATGCATTAGTGCAGTCTCTAAAGAAATGGAGGCACTACCTACTTCCAAAGGAATTTGTGGTGTTCATAGACAACCAGGCATTGAGTTGCATTAACACTCAAGAGAAGCTTAGAAATAGCCATTTGAAATGGATGGAATACCTCCAATCCTTCACCTTCACCATCAAGCATAAGAAGGGGCAACTCAACAAGGTGGCAGATGCATTAAGTAGGAAGTTATTGACAGTTCAAGAACTACAGTTGCAGAGCATAAGAATAGAAGGTTTCAAGGACCTCTATGAAGGAGATGAAGACTTCTCATCAACTTACAAGGTTTGCAAGGAGTTTGAGAACCATTTCCATGGTGAGTATGTAGATTACACTCTCCAAAATGGTCTCTTGTTCAAAGGTAATCAGTTGTGTGTACCAAGAGGATCCAAGAGGGAAAACCTCATCCAAGAGAAACACAATGGTAGTTTAAGTGGACACTTTGGAGTCAACAAAACCTTGGATTTAGTACAGAGGTACTACTATTGGCCAAAGTTGCCAAGAGATGTGAAAAGATATGTAGAAGAATGTGGTGTGTGCCAAAGAGCAAAAGGAGGATCAAGCAATGCTGGTCTCTATCAACCATTGCCGGTCCCTAATAGTCCTTGGGATTGCATAAGCATGGACTTTGTAGTAGGACTTCCCAAGACAAAGACAGGTATGGACATCATCTATGTGGTAGTAGATAGATTTTCCAAGATGAGCCATTTCATTCCATGTAGGACTACACATGATGCTAGCTATGTTGCACATCTCTTCTTTAAGGAGATTGTTAGGATTCATGGACTCCCTTTAAGCATTGTTTCAGATAGGGACAACAAGTTCATGGGCCATTTTTGGCAAACATTATGGAGGATACTTGGAACTAATCTATCATTTAGCTCAGCTTACCATCCACAAACTGATGGTCAGACTGAAGTCTTCAATAGGGTGTTAGGCAATTTGTTGAGGTGTTTAACTAAGGAGTATGGGCAGACATGGGACCTAATCATTCCTCAAGAAGAGTATGCATATAATGACAATGTGAATAGGACCACTGGTAGAAGTCCTTTTGAGGTTGTCTATGGTAGACATCCAAGGGGAGTATGTGAGTTAAGAGACCTTGGTACTTTGGAGATGAAGAGTGGGCAAGAAGAGGACTTCACTCAAACCATCAAGGAAGTCCAAGAGAAAGTCAAGAAAGACATCCTTGAATCCACTCAAAAACTAAAGGACAAATGGATGAGAAAAGGAGAGAGGTTCAGTTCAAGGTGGGTGACTATGTGATGGTCCATTTGAGCAAAGCTAGGATGCAAAGTGGTAAGCCTACCAAACTGTAAATGAAGAGGGTAGGACCTTGTAGAATTCTAGAAAAATATGGTGAGAATGACTATAAGGTTGAACTTCCTTCTAACTTAGCCATTTCACCGGTCTTTAATGTAGTTGACCTGATCATGTACAAGGGTGACATAGCAGGGCAAAAGGAGAACCAAGCCAAGGTGCTGCAGGACCTAGATGTTAATGTCTTACCACAGGTGAAGAAGCCAATAGCAGAGGATATCTTGGAATCCAGAGTAAAGAAGTCCACTAGACACCAGGTCTACATGGAACACTTGGTGAAGTGGGCAAGTCAATCTGAGTCTGACGCTACTTGGGTTGAAGAGAGCAGGTTCAAGACACTTGGCATAGACCCAACTCTCATCTCTTCTTCCATTTCTTAGTTGTGTGCAGAGGGGGAGTATGGTGTAGGAGCACCCTTCCAAGCTCTTCCTCCTTCTTTTGAAGCCATTGTATATAAAATAAAGAGCCATGTGCTCATTGGTCCTAGTTAGGGTCCTAGTTGAGGTCTTAGGGTCATGAGTCAAAAATTGAGATTTTCTTGAAAATAGAGGGTATGTGTGTCTTTGAGGTGTTTAGGGGTCCTTCATAGCATGTTTGTGTCCTTAGGTTTTCCCAATGTGGGTCTAGGAGTGAAGAAAAGCAACATTGGGAAAGTTGATCAAAAGTTGCAAAAGTTGCATGACAACTTTTAAAAGTTGTCAAGCAATTTTTCCACCATGAGGCCAAAATTCTTAGTTTGGCATGGACAACTCTAATATGGGAACATAGATCAAGGAGAGGGTAGTATAAGTATTTACAAACCCTAAGTTAATGGGTTGGATGTCAGACATTGTACGGCCCAAGCAAACTGACTGATTGAGACTGCAATTTTGTTGCCAGTCGACACAAAAGGAGAAAAGAAAGATCATTAATGGATTGATTTGCATGAAAAAATGTGTGGAGTGTCTTGTATGGTGTACTTACTCTCATTTTGATCAATTATATTAGGTTTTGGTTTGTAAGTGTGGTGTGCTTGTAAATATCTTGTAAGTTGTCTTCTCACTATCCAATTTTGGACTGGTTTGTGCAAATGGAATCATGACTCCATTCCCCATTGTGGAACCACCATGAAACCATGGGGAATGAGAGTGCAGACCTTGTACTATACTAAAAATCAATAAGGGCCCTTGAAAATGCAGGGAGGTCATCAAAATACCCAATCCTAGGTGAGACTGGACAGTGCCCGACTAGGAAGGGTTAATTTGCAGAGGTCTTGGAGAGCAAGGTTGGTCAGAGGAGAGTGCACCCTTTGGAGGAGGTGTAGAGGAGTGTGTGAAGAAAAATTGGTGTGAAGGAGGAGCCTCCACCAATCTAGACAAGGTGGCTAAAACACAAAACATTCACTGTGACCCAGGCAGACCATAAAACCCTTAGTAAACCCTTAAAAACCCCAAAATTCACCCAAGGCACTGTACGGCCACTTGGAGGCCCAAAACTAGAGAAATTATTGAGCCCTTTCCAAATAAATGGTAGTCCATTTTGGGAGTTTGGGTAGTTTTTGCATCATTTGTGAGAGGGAGCCCTAAAGGACTGGGTAGGAGGCCTAATTGGTCAAAATCCTTCTAGCCCTATTTTGTAGGCAAAAACACAAAATAGTGAAATTAGTAAGGGGTTGGAATCTTGAAACCTCTTGGGGGCACCTAAATGGATGGAAAAACCATGAAATAGACCTGACCTGACCTTGCTAAGACCTAGGAAGCAGTAGGACAAGCCAAGCCCTTATTAGCCATAGTAAGGGGTTTTGAGTCTCATGAGTAGGTAAGACCTTAGGAGCAGCATTGCAACTCAATGGTGGGTGGATTGGGCAAGGTCAGGGGATTCCTCAAGCAAGGGAAGTCCTAGAGACCCTAGGGTGTGAAGAGAACACCACGTGATCCAAGGGAAGGATCCAAGAGCATAGACTAGGCTAGTCTATCCCTAACCCCATCCCATCACGCAACCCAAGTATGCTCTTGATCTAATTGCACACTTTCATATGGCTAATTGTAAGCTTGCACTAACTCCCTTTCTTTCAGGAGTCAAGCTTGAGGCTCAGTGTTCTTCTCCACTAGTTGATGCCATATTGTATCGTCAGCTTATGGGTAGTCTCATCTACTTGGCTCATACATCCCTTGATATTTCATTTGCAGTTCGGATGGTTTCCTACTTCATGCAGGAACCAAATCAGCTTCATTGGAAAGCCACCAAACACATCCTTCATTACTTCTAGGGTACACATCACTATGGGATTCACTATGCAGCAGGCACAAGACTTTGCTTGGTTGGTTACACAGACTCCAATTGGGCTGGCGATCTTGATGATCATAAGTCTACTTCAGGTTGCAATTTTCACCTTGGTTCAGGCCCCATTTGTTGGCAAAGCAAGAAGCAGCATGCTATTGCTCTCTCTTCAACTAAGGCTAAGTATTGAGGAGTTGTTAACGCAATGACTGAGACCATTTGGCTTCAGCAGATTCTCATAGAGTTTGGGTTCACCACTCCATGACTGACAGTTCTATATTGTGACAATCAGAGTGCTATTGCAATCTTGAAGAACCTGGTCCAGCACCAACTGACCAAACACATCGAGATTCATATATCCGAGAGCTGATTCAGGAGCAGGTCATTGATTTGTAGTATTGTCCTACAGTGGAGCAGGTTGCAGACATATTCAAACCTTTCACTGAGAGTAAGTTCCATCAATTGCGAGCTCTCTTGGGGGTACGGGATGTGTCATTAGGGGGGGTCAGCTGACTTCTCCTTCCTCTCTTATGGGGGGAATGTTTCCTCTTTTAGGTTTTGTCCTTCTTCTTTGAGAGTCTTTTGTACATTCATCTCTCTTTTGGGGGGGAGTTTTTTCCCACTAGATTTTCTCCCTTTCTCCGTTTGTGAGAGATTGCATTGCATAGTTTTGCTTGCATTTTCATATTGTACATGGGTACCTATCATGGCCTAGGAGCCGGGACCCATCTTGCATTATTGACTTGAGTCTTCATTCCCCTAAGTTGCACTTAAGGGGGGGTGTTGGTGTAAATAAATATTCATTATGGATATTATTACACTTTACTTAAGTTAACTTAGGATAATGCATCTCTTCGTAGTTTGGATTTGAGACACTTAGGGAAGTGTGCACATAGGGATAGAGCTTGTAGGAGAAATTACACCTTTGGTGGTCTTATTTTACTGTTACACTCCACATTCGGTGGGTCATCCACCTCTTGTGGAATATTATATTATTTCTCCTACCTACCCCTAGCATTTCTTACCTACCCTTGTTTCTCATTGAGCCACATGTCATGATTGTGTGCTCATACATCCATATGGCCTTGCCTATATAAGTAGGACCATATTCATTGTATTGGAGAATCCAGTTGATCATTTGCATATTGATGAGAATACAGTTTGTTTTTGTCATTCTATTGTCTCTTTTTTTATGCTTTTCATTGTGCCCTTGATCTTGACAAAATCTCACAATATAGTTAACCATATTTATAAGATGGACTATCATGTATCTACCATGACTGTAAAGGACAAAATCCCTAAATGCAATGTAACAACCTATCGAGGTAAGATCACCCTACAAGGCACCACGTCCAAACCCTCTTCATCCTCCAATCAATATAAACTTTTTGAGAAACTTGGAAAAACACTAGGCCACATATCCATTCTTGAGCTTTTACACATCCCCTTTACATAAGTCTATCTTGGATAAAACCTTACAAGAAACTTCAATACCTACCGACCTAAACATGGACTAGCTTCAAGCCACGGTGAGACACTTATCATCACCTCATCATCTTACATTACGAAGCATGATGATACATCCCCTTAGCAACCTCACAACACACCCCTTCATATTAAAGCTTTTGCCCTTGATGATCAAATGAAGCGAGTCTTGATAGATGGAGGAGTAGGTCTAAACATTCACACTTTGAAAGTAGTTTTAGCATTGGGATTTTCTAAAGGGGCTATCAATTCAAAGAAAAGTATAACGATCAAAGCTTATGATGATGAAGAGCGCCCATTTAAAGAAACAACCACTTTACCAATTAGATGTGGGACAGTAGTACAAGATGTAGTTTCCCAAGTTCTAGATCTTGATCTCACATATAATATCCTCTTGGGTCATCCTTGGATCCATGTGTATCAAATTTACACATAATGGAATTGAGATTACCATTCCCACTAATCCAAATCCACACACATATATATTACAATAATATTCATCCTAAACCAAAAGCTACAGTACCTATCAATCGGGAAGCCAATTCGTCTTCATCTTATGTCAATCCCAAGTCATTAAAATCTTCTACTTCTAAACAACCGAAGATCAAGGCTAAGGTCATGAACATAGTAACGAGGGAATGTATCTTGCAACAATCCATGTATCTTACACTACTTATGGATTCTCCAAAGATTTATGATAAACCACAATCTTCACAACCTATGACAATAGTTACTATTAATTGGGATCCCACAACTTTTACCAAATGGGGTGAAATGGAAGGTGAGGACCTTTTCAAAATACTATTTAAGGACCTACAGGAACGTTTAGATCAAGATAACATCAGAATGCCTATTGAGAAATATGGAAAAGGATTCAAATTCCTATAGAAAATTGGATATGATAGTAAAGGTCCCCTTGGCTTTCAAAAATAAGAAATCATGGAACCAATTCAATCTAAACTAGTACCTAAGAAATGAAGAACAAAAGGACTAAGATATGTACCCTTGAGGTTGTGTGGCCCTAGATCTCAAGCAACATTACAAATAGGACTATCAAGTTAAACTAATGAGAATACACCAACTAAACAACATCGTTCATCTACATATTCAATAGATGGGACTGAGGCTCAGATAAGTCATCTAGTGACTACAATCCTGAGGAAACTTTTAGAGAGCCTAATGAGCCTACTTTTGAAGAAAAGTTCAAAGTGGGATAAACTTCAATAATTCATAACGAATAAACACCCCAAGATAAGAATTCTAGTGGAAAAGCATGGATAAAAACCTTTTGGGATCCCAAACTCTCTACATCTCAAGCCTCAAGGTCTAAATTGCAAAAAGTGAGAACTCCCATTGTTGAGTGTCCTTCTAGTAGTGTTGGTCAAACCTATTTAACAATAAAAAATGATGAGGAGAGTACCAATGATGACCTTGATGACATCATTGAAATATATGAATACTCATGCATCTTTACCCTTATCACTTCTAATCTTTATCAAACTGATGGCCTTCCACTTGTCCACCCTCAATTCATAGATTGCGACCAACAAGGGCCTCCAAAACTCGATATATTACAAAATGATGAGGCTATTATTGATTACCTTAGACTACAAGATGATCTTCCTATTGGGGACTTTAGAGAAGGATTCATCATTGAACTTGATAATGCGGCTTACTTTGGAGAGGGTGCCAAGCCTTTTAGTTGCAAAAATATAAAAATAAATAATAAAAGTTCTTCTAGTGAAAATCGTACTGTGGTTCTTTTTGACCAAGAGAATGTAAAAAGAAAGGACATATCCAATGGTTAAAACCTCCCTGAGGTGCTATAGGATGGAAGGCTTGACACTCTCTCCTTAGCATCATGTCACGAGAGATCACCTATGGTGATAGAGGAAGCAACAAAAACTAATCTTGGGACTAAAGAGGATCCACATAAGATCTTTCTTGTAGCATCACTAATATAACAAGAGTGTCCCGATTTTATTAGATTCTTTGAGCAACATGAGACCAATTTTGTGTGGTCATAAGATGATATGCCTAGATTAGATCCTGATCTTGTTATGCATCATTTGATATTAACACCAGGTGAAAAACCAGTTAAATAAAAATTGAGAAAAATTCATCCACAAGTGGCACTTTTAGTCAAAGTTGAGTTTGAGAGATTACTAGATGTTGGTTTCATTAGACCTATAGATTACCTAGAATGGATTTTAAGCCTTATACTTGTATTAAAACTAGATGGATGTATCAGAATTTGTATAGACTTCAAAGACATCAACAAGGCTCCTAAGGATGAATTTTCATTGCCCTTGACATAGATTTGATCGCCTATCTTACAACTAGACATGCAATGTTATAAAAAATGCATATATTCTCCAGCTATAATCAAATTAAGATCACACCCGAGGATGAACACAAAACTACCTTCACATGTCCTTTGGGAACATTTTGTTGGAACATCATGCCTTTTGGCTTAATTAATTTTGGTGCTACCTATTAGAGAGATATGACCACAATTTTTCTTGACATGATGTACATTTTTGATAAAAGACTATGTGGATGACCTCTTGGGAAAATCAATTACAAGGAAAAGCCATTTGGATGTTCTAGACAAAATCTTCTCTTGACTAGAAAAGTACAAAGTACAATTAAATCCTAAGAAATGTGTCTTTTGGGTGACCTCCAAGAAACTCCTAGGATACATTATGTCACAATGAGGTATTGAGGTCGATCCAATCAAAGTCAAAGATATTCTAGAGATGCCTCACCAAAGAATATCAATCAACTCAGGTCAATACAAGGAAAGGTATAATCAATTATAAGATTCATTGCTCAACTTGCACACACGTATCATCCATTCACACATTTTCTACACAAGAATATAAAATTTAGATTGGATGATGGGTGGCAACAAGCTTTTCAAATGCTCAAAGACTATCTCATGAATCCTCCTATTCTCATGCCACCCATTGAAGGAAATCCCTTACTTCTTTACATATCAACAATAATAATAGTATTGGGGGTACTTTTATCACAAAAAGACTATGAAGGAAAAGAAAGAGCTATGTACTACATCAGTTACACATTAGTGGGATATGAGCTAAATTAAACTCCTACTAAGTGCGCGTGTCTTGTCATAGTTTATGCCTTGCAAAAACTACAACACTACATTCTCAATCACAAAACAAAGCTCATAGGAAAGATCGATCCCCTTAAGTGCTTCCTCAACAAATGAACTCTTATAGGCAGACTGGATAAATGGTTCATGATCCTCAGTGAGTTTGACATTAAATATGTTGACATAAAATAAGTAATTGTAGATCAATTAGCCAATGAACCTATGATAGATGATCATCCATTTATTTTAGAATTTCCAAATGAATCCTTCCTAGCAATCACATCTTTAAAATTATGGCAACTCTACTTTGACAAATCATTCACATAGCATGGAGCAAGTACATGAATCCTTTTTGTCACACTAAAGGGAGATTGCATTCCAAAATAATATCGATTATCATTCCCTTGTATGAACAATATAGAAAAATATGAGGCTATCTATTAGGTCCCGGAGACAACTGAGAGGGGGGGGGGTGAATCAGTTGTCTAATAAATTCAAACCAAAAACTAATTAACCAAGTTGATACTTAATATCAGTAAAGCAGTTAAATATGCTGGTAGACAATGTTAATAGTAAATTGCTATACCGGTAAGGATTAATGCATGAAACATAAACATAAAGTCATCCACAACACATAACACCAATATTTGTACGTGGAAACCCTGTAAGGGGAAAAACCATGGTGGGAAACCTTACCCACAATCAGATGATACTATTGCAGATAGTAAGTGTACATAAATGGGGTTTGCACATGCAGAAAGGCCAACAGCCTAGAGCTCATTGCTCAATCACAAAATGGGAGTCACATTGACTACAGTTGGATGGTTAAATCCAATAAGAATGTACTACACAAAATAGCATCTTCTTATGCTGGATTCAGTACCGATGTAATGCTGATATGCTTCTACAAAAACCTAGCTTCACCTTCAAATGATCTCTTCATGTATACCTCTTCTTAATCTTGCATATACCTTCACTCAATTCTTTTTCCGCATTCCACACTTGATCTTACAAATAAGATCTTACATTTATACCATACCCTAAGACCAATTTTAGTAGGTCGGCTCTACAAGATATTACAATAAAAAATTTTACATACAATATAATATCTGATGCAATAACTGATTAAATATGTCGGCTTAATGCATTTACATCAATAATAAATCATCTCCATATCGTGCCATGCTGATCTGGAAAAGATAAACCTGGCGGTGTAACCCTAGATAATCCTGGACCTATTTACCAGTAAAAGCAAATATGCAAATATGAATATACCAATGATCAATTCTTCAAAAAAAAGTGTCCACATGATGTCTTTGACATTACCAAGTGTCTTCCATATCATTCCAGGTACTGGTGAACATTATATCCTACCGGTGAACCATATACCAGTAACTGTGCAATAGTTACTTGCTTGCTGGTGAATGTTGCTGGATCTCCAAAGTGCTTGTTTTCAGTAGGTGTTGACATCAATGACAAAACCATACCAAAATACCAACAATCCCCCCCTTTGGCATTGATGGCAACACAAAATGGAAAAACCATCAAAGTGCCAAAACAGAAATGCCAAATATCAAAAACCAACAATCTCCCTTAGACAAGAATTTCTCCCCCTGGGGGCAACATATGTTTATCCAAAGATTTATTTTCATACCAATCTCTCCTCAAAAAGATAATGTTTTTTTTCATAGATATCTCTCCCCCTTTGACATCAAATGCCAAAGTTACAAAAGTCAAGTTCATACAAAATACCAACTACTCCCCCTTTGAAGTAGCTTCCTCATCAAAAGACTGGAGTAAAAGATTTGTCTTTTAATTCTGTCGGTTGATGACAATCATCAACTATCTAAGTCTCTACCAATGGTGGTATGACTCCAAGCTAATCTCTGAGATATTCAAAAGTCTCTTTAGGCAAAGGTTTTGTGAAAATATCTGCAAGTTGCTCTTTAGTATTCACATAAACTAGTTTTATCTCCTCTTCTTCAACTTTTTCCCTTAGAAAATTAAGTTTGATAGAAACATGTTTTGTTTTAGAATGTAATACCGGATTCTTAGATATATCAATTGCTACAGTGTTATCACAATATATAGTAATGAGCTCTTTGCATTTTACCTTTATGTCTTTCAACATTTGTTTAAGCCATAGTACCTGTGTACAGTTAGTTGCTGCTACAACATATTCTGATTCTGCTGTTGATAAAGATGTACAACTCTGTTTCTTACTCAACCAAGAAACTAATCTTTTTCCAAGAAAGAATGCTCCTCCAGTGGTGCTTTTTCTATCATCCACATCTCCTACCCAATTTGCATCTGTGTATGCACATAGATCAAAATTTTCATCTCTAGGATACCATAATCCAAGATTTGTTATGCCTTGTAAGTATCGAAAAATTCTTTTTACAATTGATTCATGATTTTCCTTAGGATTACTTTGAAATCTAGAAAAAATACATACTGCATTAATAATATCAGGCCTGGTTTGTGTCAAATACAGTAAACCTCCTATCATAGATTTGTATCTAGTTGGATTAACAGGTGTAGATTCATCCGTTTGAGATAATTTGTCATTTGTAGTCATAGGTGTGCTTACCGGTTTAGAGTTCTCCATCCCAAATTTCTTTAGTAATTCTTTCAAGTACTTGGATTGACTCAAAAATATACCTTTATCAGTCTGTGAAATCTATAATCCTAAAAAGAACTTTATTTCTCCAATCATAGATATTTCAAATTCTTCCTGCATCTTAATAGAAAATTCCTTACATAATCCATCTTCTCCTCCAAAGATTATATCATTAACAAATACTTCAATAATCAAGATGTCATCATTAGTTATTTTGTAATATAAATTGCTATCTGCATTTCCTTTAGTAAAACCAATTTTTAAAAGATACTTATCCAACCTTGCATACCAAGCTCTTGGGGCTTGTTTTAATCCATACAAAGCTTTTCTTAACCTACAAACCATATTATTGTCATCTGTTAAAGAAAATCCATCAGGTTGTTCACTATATACTTCTTCTTCAAGATCTCCATTCAAAAATGCACATTTAATATCCATTTGATAAACTTTGTAGTCCTTGTGACCTGCAAAAGCCAAGAATAATCTGACTACCTCAATTCTAGCTAGCGGTGCAAAGGTTTCATTGTAGTCAACTCCTTCTTTCTGAGAATATCCCTTACACACTAGTCTTGCTTTATTTCTGACAACCTTACCATCTTCATTAAGTTTGTTTCTAAATACCCATTTGGTTCCAATTACATTTTTATCTTTAGGCCCGGGAACTAATGTCCAAGTATTATTTTTCTCAATTTGTCCTAATTCTTCTTCCATAGCTTTAATACAAAATTTATCTTCACATGCCTCATTGATAGATGATGGTTCAATTTGAGAAATAAGACATACCTCTTCATTTGTCAATCTTCCTCTTGTCATAACTCCTTTAAATTTGTTTCTAATTATCTGATCTTTAGAATGATTCAATCTTACATACTGGGGTGTCTTAGTTTGTTGTTGTTCTTCAATTACTATGGAATCCTCTGATGATACCGGAGTAACTGGATCTTCATTCTGTATCGGTGGATTCAGTGTAGGTTCATTTGTCACAAGTTCTGTTGTAGGTTCATTTGTCACAATTTCTGTTGAAGTTCCTCTAAATTGTTCATCAATCTTTACATTTGTACTCTCAACAATTTTCTGTAATCTCTTATTAAAGCATATATATGCCTTTCTCTTAGATGAATAACCAAGAAATATTCCTTCATCACTTCTAGGATCAAATTTGCCAATATACTCATCTCTTCTAATATAACACTTACTTCCAAAAATTCTGAAATACTTAAGAGTAGGAGTATTACCAAACCATACTTCATGAGGGGTCTTACCAGTTTCACCTTTGATGTGAACTTTGTTGAATGTATAGACAGTAGTGCTAACTACCGCTCTCCAATACACATGTGGCAGATTTGCTTCAGATAACATACTTCTTACTGCATCCAAGATAGTTCTATTTTTTCCTTTCAACAACTCCATTCTGCTGTGGTGTCTGTGGTGCTGATAACTGTCTTCTGATTCCATTCACTTCACAAAATGTATTAAAGTCCTTAGATGTGAATTCTCCTCCTTGATCTGATCTTAAACATTTGATTTTCCTACCAGTTTCATTTTCAACCATTGCTTTGAATAGTTTGAACTTTCCAAGTGCTTCTGATTTCTCTCTGAGAAAAGTAACCCAACACATTCTAGAATAATCATCAATAATTAGCATGAAATATCTATCACCTTGTAAACTTTTTGTTCTAGCTGGACCACATAAATCAATGTGAATTAAATCAAGAGCAGTATTGGATTTTCTTGGAATACTTTCTAAACTAGCTCTAACTTGTTTTCCAAATTGACATTCCTTACAAATTGTATTCTGAGGTTTCACAATTTTAGGTAGATCTCTTACTGCCTTAGAAGTATTGATTTTTTGATAGTTCTGATACTTAATATAAGTACAGATCCAATAGCCAACAAGATGAGAGTGGGGGGGGGGTGAATCATACAAACTTAATCTTCCATAAAAATATCGGATTCAACCTCGGTAACATATATTTCAGTAATATAACCAAAACTGTTAAACATGCAAACTCAAAAGCATATGAACATCATAAACCCCATAACACTAGATTTAACGTGGAAACCCAAATAGGGAAAAACCACTATGGGATTTCAGACCCACTAAGAAATATACTCTTCTAGAGTATGCTCGGTTAAAAGCAAATCCTATTAAAGATTACAAACACATTGCTAGATGTGACCCGGTTAAGGGATTTCCCTCAGATCTGTAAGGATCTTCACCTTGTTAGAAGTGACCTTGTTAAAGGATTTCAAACACTCAATCAGAATGTCACCTTGCTAGAGGGTTTTACAAATAAGACTTTTAAGTCCACTCGGTTAAGAGATTTTCTATCACTTTCACAAAATAACAGTAATAAAATCTATTTGCAACTTCACATCTAAAATGCTAAAGCAGATTCTTATTTGTTCAATACAATCTAGACATAGAACTAATCTTGTCTATCTGTCGGGCTTCTATACTCTATTATTCAAATAGGTCTTCAAGCTTATGTGCTCGGTAATCACTATGTAGCATCCATGTGCATACACTTGCCCGCATACATTGTTTATCAATAGTTTCCTATTTATAAACAATTAGGTAACCGCTTAATCTCCTTGATCACATTTCCCATGATCAATCATAGCCATCAGATCTTCAATCTTGTCCGGGTTTAATGCATCTTTCGATCTGAAAATGTTTTACCCAGCCTTGGAACTTGCATATTAGTCTTGGAACTTGTGCCAGGGTATTGCGGTTCAATTTGAGCTATAGATCTTCATGCCGACTTTTCATTGCCTTAGATTCATTAACAAACTTCATTCACGGCTTACCAATCATTGATCAGTTCCAGCTCATCAACTTCCTTCATTAAATAACACATGTAAACATTTAATGCATTCTGCTATAGTTCGGTTACAACTTGGTAACAACTCGGTGAATACTAAACTTCACTCGGTAGACATTCTGGCTTCATTAACCGATAGCGATAACCTTAGGGTTTACCGACTAGGTTCCTTAGGGTTTACCGACTAGTTTCCTTGCTTGATAACATAGTATAGTATTAACCTTTACATTTTACAACATATGTATGATGTTAAAACAATCTAAACATCATGATCTCATCATTGTCTGACTCGGTACTAGTTGCCCATTGAATACCTTATTCATCCCCTTATTCATCATATTCTTTCCTGTGTCTTTTACCGACATCTTTATAATCTTCATATCATACTTCTCAAGATATGGCAACATCATACTGAATTAGAAAATCAATTTCTTGACATCAATGACAAAATAATAATATCAAGATAGTAAACATCTTTAATCAGTTATATCCATAATCATCAACAACCTTCTCAATATCCTTATGAAATGCCAACAATCTTTCATTGTCTGTTATAATGCAATATTGTCAAAAATCTCCCCCTTTGGCATTGATGGAAAAACCAATTGATTTGACCTTAAAAGATTTGGATTACTGTGATTCTGAAATGTTGAAATGCTCTCCCCCATACATTAGATTTCTCCTATTTTTAGTCTTCTTTCCAATCTGTAGTCTACTCAGTTTTCTTTTAGTCTTCTCCCCTGATAGGTCTTCTTCCTCTATATTAGTCTTCTCCCCTTTATAGTAGTCTACTCCCCCTTTGACAACAATGCCAAAAAGTAAAGAACTAAAACATAATTACTTTCTGTAAGAAGTTATTTCCTACTGTTGTGTATTAACTGAGTCTCGGTCAGAGCATTTTTTTCTCAATTCCTGTTACCTGTAATATTTCCTGTATTATTTCCTATACACCTTTAGAAAACATCTTAAAGTGTATAAATCAGCGTCAACTCCCAAAAGATATTCATTAGAGTCATCGGAATTATGCTTTCACCGAACTCGGTCAGTGAGTAGAAGATAGGGGTAGGACCCCTAACTTACTTCTAAGATATTCAAAAGTGTCCCTTGGTAGTGATTTGGTGAAGATATCTGCTATTTGTTCCTTTGTGCTAACATACTCCAATACCACTTTCTTCTCTTGAGCTTCTTCTCTAAGATAATGATATTTGATAGATATGTGTTTTGTCTTAGAGTGCATAATAGGATTCTTTGAAATATTAATGGCACTAGTATTGTCACAGAATATAGTTACTAGCTCGGTAACTTTCTCATTTATACCTTCCAACAGTTGTTTGATCCATGAAATGTTGGTACAATTCAATGTTGCAGCAATGTATTCAGCTTCTGTTGTTGACTGTGAAACACATCCTTGTTTCTTGCTAAGCCAACTCACTAGTCTTTCTCCTAAAAAGAAAGCTCCTCCACTTGTGCTTTTTTTGTCATCAATGTTGCCTGCCCAATCAGCATCAGTATAAACTTTTAAATCAAAATCATTTCCTTTGTGATATACTAAGCCATAATCCTCTGTGCCTTTCAAGTATCTAAAAATTCTTTTGATTGTTGTCATGTGTGTTTCCTTAGGATCTGTAGAGAATCTTGCAACTATACCTACTGCATGTGCTATATCTAGTCTGCTGTGAACAACATATTGTAGCTTTCCAATCATGGATCGGTAAAGTGTCTCATCAACAGATGCAGATTCATCATTCTTTGATAATTTGCAGTTGGTAGTCATAAGAGTACTTACTGGTTTTGAATCCTCCATTCCAAATTTATTCAAGATTTCCTTTATGTACTTGGATTGAGTAATGAAAATCTCTTTTTTCATTTGCAGTATCTGTAAACCTATAAAATACTTTATCTCATTAATTAATGACATCTCAAATTCTTTGCTCATTTCATTTCCAAAGTTCTTGCATAAAGAGTCATTTCCACAAAATATAATATCATCAATAAATATGGCTGAGATCAGTATTCCATTTTCATCATTCTTTATGTACATGTTGTTGTTCTCACTTGTCCTTATAAAACCAATCTTAATCAAATAAGAGTGCAATCTTTCATACCGTGCTCTTGGTGCTTGTTTCAAACCATATAAAGCTTTGTTCAATTTACATACCTGATCTTTATTCTTGTCTTCAACAAATCCTTCAAGTTGTTCAATGAAAACTTCTTCTTCTAATATTCCATTCAGAAATGTAGATTTGACATCCATTTGATATATCTTGAAATTTTTGAAAGCAACATAGGCCAACAAGGTTCTTACTCCTTCAAGTCTAGCAACAGGTGCAAAAGTTTCACCATAATCAATTCCTTCTTCTTGAGCATAACCTTTGCAAACTAGTCTTGCTTTGTTTCGAATGACCTCTCCTTTTTCATTTAGCTTGTTTCTGAAAATCCACTTTGTACCAATTACATTTTTGTCCTTTGGTCTTGGGATTAGTGTCCATGTGTCATTCTTCTTGATTTGATCAATCTCTTCTATCATAGCGTTTATCCAATCTTCACTGTTAAATGCCTCTTTCACTATTCTCGGTTCAAATTCAAATATCAAACATGTGTTCTGTCTTAGTTTGTTCCTTGTCATCACTGGATCATCCTTATCTCCTATAATCTGACTTGGTGCATGATGTCTTCTGACATACTTGGCTAATACAGGCTCGGTAGGCTCTATATGATATTCTTCATCACTTGGTAACTGGATATTCTCTTCATTTTCTTCAATAGTCTTCTCGGTAGGAATTCTCGGTTGAATATAGACAAATTCATCATAGTCTTCTGGTTCCTTGGAATTTCCTTCATCATTTCTTTCTGCAAATTCATCAATTTTCATATTTGCACTTTCTACTATTTTGTTAGATGATTTGATCAGACATTTAAATGCTTTGCTTCTAGAAGAATAACCTAGAAATGTTCCTTCTTCACTTTTCTGATCAAATTTGCCATTTCTATCATCTTTATGAACATAGCATCTACTTCCAAAGATTTTAAAATAACTTACATTAGGTTTCTTATCATACTAGATTTCATATGGTGTCTTCAAAGTACCTTTCTTCAATTGAACTCGGTTCAAGGTGTAAATTGTTGTGCTTATTGCTTCTCTCCAAAATGTTTGTGGCACCTTCTTTTCAATCATCAATGTTCTAGCACAATCCACAATAGATCTATTTCTTCTCTCAACTATTCCATTCTACTGTGGAGTTCTCGGTGTAGAGACTTGTCTTTTAATACCATGATCATTGCAAAATAAGTTGAACTCATCGGATGTGAACTCTCCTCCTCTATCTGATCTAAGACATTTCAGTTATCTTCTTGTTTCATTTTCAACTCTTGCCTTGTACCATTTAAACATTTGAAAATCTTCTGATTTTTCTTTTAAAAACATTACTGACATCATCCTTGAATAGTCATCCACAAATAATATGAAATATTTATCACCATAATAACTTTGAACTTTCATAGGACCACAAAGATCAGTGTGCACTAGATCTAAAATTCCTTTAGAAGTGTAAGACTTACTTGTAAAGCTTGATCTTATCATCTTACCCATCTGGCATCCTCGGTACTTAGCATTCTTAGGTTTTTCAAGACTCAGTAGACCTCTTACTCCGTGTTTCTTGCTTATTTTGATCAGATTATCAAAATTGACATGACAAAACCTTTTATGCCATAACCAGGTATCATCTAACTTTGCATGCAAATACTTATTCTGAGTTGAGTCAAGGTGAAATGTGTTACCTTTTGTTTGTGTCTTGGTAGCAGCTAACTTTCCATTTTTGTCATGAACTTTGACAATTCCCTTCTGAAATTCTATTCGGTAACCTATTGTTTAGTTGTGCTACACTCAAAAAATTGTATTTCAAACCTTCAACCCAATAAACATCATTGCATCTTGCATTATCAAGAAGTGTTATAGATCCTTTACCTCTCACCAAACATGGTGCATCATTACCAAATCTAACATAGCCTCCATCATAATCTTCTAATATAACAAACTTGTGTTTATCTCTAGTCATATGATGTGAGCATCCACTATCTATAATCCAAGAATCATTAGTGTTTATGTGAGATATTAGGGCTTTTTCTTCATACCTTTCTTCATCTAATCCATCCTTGATAGCCACATAAACTACTTCCTCTATATCAGTCTCATCTGATTTATCATCGTTAAATTCCTCATCAGCTATTAGGCATGTCTTTCTATCTCTTCTTCTGAAGTCTCTATGTCCTCTGTAATGATTATCTTTCTGTCTATCATCTTAGTAATCTCTCTTTTTAGTAGAATCTTTTTCAGGACAGTTAGAAGCCATATGTCCTATTTTATCACAATTGAAACATTTCAAAGGTAGTTTTCCTTTATACTTACCTTTGCCTCTCGGTAACCTTTTGGCTAATAGTGCTTCAAACTCTTCTTTCTTTTTGATTTCCTCATATAATTTGTGTACTGCCTCCATGTTCTTATGAAATCTTTCACTTGCTCCACTCTGATCTCCTTCAGAGTACTTATACTTTCTTTCATTGAAATCATTAGATTCATCAAGATGAAAAGAACTAAATGCAGATTCAACTTTATTTACCGAAGATCCACTGTTATCAAAATTACTTAACTCAAATGCATGTAGCTTACCAATAGTAGCATCTAAAGAAACTGGCATATTAGGTACAGACCTCAATCCATTGATTGCAGAGACTCAGATTGCATAAGCTGGTAGAAGGGTTCTTAACAACTTACTTGTTATATCCTTTTCTTTAATAGTTCCACCTGCTCCTTTGATTTGATTGACAATCTCCTTTAGTCTTGTACTGTACTGAGTTGTGTTCTCACCTTCATTCATCCTCATAGATTCAAGTTGTCCTCTTAGACTGTCTACTTTTTCTCTTTGAACATGTTCATCTCCTCCATATACTGATATGAGCTTATCCCACATTGCCTTTGCATCATTGCAGCCTTCTAGATCATTAAACTCTGAATCGGTCAATGCAGATGTTATTTCAATCATTGCTTGAATATGTTATTGCTTTGCCTTTATCTCTTCCATAGTCAATGGATAGGTGCTTGGTGTGACAAAATCATTCTCCAGATAGTATACAACATATTCTCCAACTCCTAATAGATGTAGCTTCATCCTTTTCTGCCATGTAGAGAAACTTGACTTGTTCAGCTTCGGTGCATCCCTCTTATACATCTTTGGATCTTTAACTCAAGTTCCTTTAAACTTTCCTTTTGGAGTCCAAAGCTCTGATACCAATTGATAGTTTTGATACTTAATATAAGTATAGATCCAATAGCCAACAAGATGAGAGGGAGGGGGTGAATCATACAAACTTAATCTTCCATAAAAACATCAGATTCAACCTCGGTAACATATATTTCAGTAATATAACCAAAACTGTTAAACATGCAAACTCAAAAGCATATGAACATCGTAAACCTCATAACACTAGATTTAACGTGGAAACCCAAATAGGGAAAAACCACTATGGGATTTCGGACCCACTAAGAAATATACTCTTCTAGAGTATGCTTGGTTAAAAGCAAATCCTGTTAAAGATTACAAACACATTACTAGATGTGACCTGGTTAAGGGATTTCCCTCAGATCTGTTAGGATCTTTACCTTGTTAGAAGTGACCTTGTTAAAGGATTTCAAACACTCAATCAGAATGTCACCTTGCTAGAGGGTTTTACAAATAAGACTGTTAAGTCCACTCGGTTAAGAGATTTTCTGTCACTTCACAAAATAACAGTAATAAAATCTATCTACAACTTCACATCTAAAATGCTAAAGCAGATTCTTATTTGTTCAATACAATCTAGACATAGAACTAATCTTGTCTATCTGCTGGGCTTCTATACTCTGTTATTCAAATAGGTCTTCAAGCTTCTGTGCTCGGTAATCACTATGTAGCATCCATGTGCATACACTTGCCCGCATACATTGTTTATCAATAGTTTCCTATTTATAAACAATTAGGTAACCGCTTAATCTCCTTGATCACATTTCCCATGATCAATCATAGCCATCGGATCTTCAATCTTGTCTAGGTTTAATGCATCTTTCGATCTGAAAATGTTTTACCCCACCTTGGAACTTTCATATTAGTCTTGGAACTTGTGCCAGGGTATTGCGGTTCAATCCAAGCTGTAGATCTTCATGCCGACTTTTCATTGCCTTAGATTCGTTAACAAACTTCATTCATGGCTTACCAATCATTGATCAGTTCCATCTCATCAACTTCCTTCATTAAATAGCGCATGTAAACATTTAATGCATTATGTTATAGTTCAGTTACAACTTGGTAACAACTCGGTGAATACTAAACTTCACTCGGTAGACATTCCACTTTCATTAACCGATAGCGATAACCTTAGGGTTTACCGACTAGGTTCCTTGCTTGATAACATAGTATAGTATTAACCTTTATATTTTACAACATATGTATGATGTTAAAACAATCTAAACATCATGATCTCATCATTTTCTGACTCAGTACTAGTTGCCCATTGAATACCTTATTCATCCCCTTATTCATCATATTCTTTCCTGTATCTTTTACCGACATCTTTATAATCTTCATATCATACTTCTCAAGATATGACAACATCATACTAAGTTAGAAAATCAATTTCTTGACATCAATGATAAAATAATAATATCAAGACAGTAAACATCTTTAATAAGTTATATCCATAATCATCAACAACCTTCTCAATATCCTTATGAAATGCCATACAATCTTTCATTGTCTGTTATAATGCAATATTGCCAACATTTTTACCATGCAATCAAAGTTTACATGACATAGTCTCTTATGCCATAACCAACTTTCATCTATATGTGCAATTAAGCATGCCTTTTCACTGTTATTCAAATGAAAGATATTACCTCTAGTCTGATTACCGGTTGCAATTTCCAAACCAGTTCTATTCATGATTTTGCATTTTCCATTTTTAAATTGTAACTGAAATCCCTTCTCAACTAATTGACCAACACTTAAAAGATTATGCTTTAATCCTTCAACATAGTAGACATTGTCAGTGTTATGCTTACCATCAAGAGATATTGAACCCTTACCTTTGATTGAACAGGCTTTGTCATCTCCAAATCTTACTAAACCTCCATTGTATTCTTGAAAGTTCAAGAATTTTCCTTTGTCTCCTGTCAGATGATGTGAGCATCCTGAGTCAATGATCCATTCATCCTTTGCTTCAACTTTAGCTAATAGGGCTTGTTCTATCGATTGAGCAGTAGGTGTCGGTTGATCCTCTGTTATAGCAACAAAAACTCATCCATTGTCTATTGGATCCTCATCAGAATCATCAGTCACACCTTCATCAACAATGTAACAAGATTTGTCTTTGTTCTTCTTAAATCTGCATCTTTGATATTCAGGATTAGGCTTGTATGTTCTTCTTGCTTCTTCTCTTAGTCTAGCATGTCTATCAGGGTATCTTGAAGCCATATGACCAATCTTATTGCAGTTAAAACATTTAAAGGGTGCTTTACCTTCATACTTACTTCCAACTGGACCTTTTGACATTTTCCTTGCAAATAGTGCTTCAAGCTCTTCAAGTTCTTCATTCTCCTTCCTGGTTTCTTCAAGTTCTCTTGCATAAAAGGCTTTCCAGTCTGATTTGTGAAATGATGGAGCAGATGATGTTGATGCTTTAAAGGCCAAATCAGTTTTTATAGTAGCAACAGGACCAAATTCCTCAATTTCAAAGGCTGAAAGTTTTCCAATCAATGTATCCCTAGTTACTGATGTATTAGGCATTGTTCTCAACTCATTTATAGCAGTAACCTTCTATAGCTAGGAAATCAGAAATCATCAAAGCAAATATCAATATTAAGCTAGCTCAATCACAAAAGCTCAAATGCAATGATCAATCCTAACACACTCAATAAAGACATGAAAACAAAACATTCAAGATTTGAAAATTAAGCAAACCAAGTGCAGATCTAAATGTCTCCTTCATGTGGCTCCATTGTCCTTCTTTCTCCTTCAAATAGCTTTGTTGTGGATCTCACCTACTAGTGCATGATCATGATATGAAAGCAAGTAGACAAGATGATTGCTCAAGAATGCTCAAGATTAGATCAAGATTGAAGAAATTCATCCAATTTATAGACAAATTGGAGAGAAGACAAAATTAGCATGAATGTGATTCGAATGGAAATTTCAAATCAAGAATGACACATATGACAAATTATGACAAATTTGCACTTTCTATGCAAGATTGATTGATTGTCAATTATGACAAAATTATGACAAATTTCCATGTCAAAATTGATTGATTGTCAATTATGACAAATTATGACAAATTGAAATGTCATTCCCATGAAATTAGGAGAAAAATAGGATAGAATTGAATTAGAAATTAGGAAAATTAGAAAATTGGAAAATTAGGAAAATAGAAAATTGATGAAAATTAGAAAATTAGGAATTAGGAGAAATTAATAATTAAGTGAATTAATTAACAATTTTTCATTTATTAATTAATTCACAAAGAGGGAGGAATTAGTTAGCCAATTAAATAAACATTTAATTGTGACAAGAAGACTTAGGATAAATAAATAAATTATTTAACCTAGAGGGAGAAATGACAAACAAGGTTAAATGACTAAATCATGAAACCCTAGAAGGTGAATTAGAAAATGCAAGAATGACAATTAGGTCCTGATTGAAGGATCGATTTGATCATGATTCTGACTTCATAAAAGACCAATGCTGATAAATGATTTGATTGATAAATGCGCCAATTGATGAGGAACAATGACTAATTGATCCAAATTGACATGATTGAGAAGGACGACGATTGATGACAAACCGATCGCAAAATGACAAGATTGACAAGTTGATAAGGATCGACCAAAATCATGACTGAAGATTATTATCGACAAGACCAAATTTGAAAGTGAGACAACTGAAGAAATGCAAAAGAAGGACTCGATGCTCGCAAATGATAAAGACCAAGTGCGTGACATAGGAGAAATGTTAAACCTAAAATAAGGCAATGTGCCAATGTTAAAGTACGATTCTACAAGCGTTGACCATTTTTAGGTGTCTACACCTTCATTTTATATGCCAGTGGTAATCCTCTTAAGATTTTTGAAACAATTTTATCCTCACTCAAAGTTCCTCCACAACATTTAATACCCAAAACAATTTCATTTACTCTTTCCATAAAAGCAGAAATCCTTTCATCTTCTTCCATTTTCGGATGTTCATACCTGACTCGGAAGCTTTCAAGTTTTGCAATCTTAACCATGGAATCTCCTTCATTTAGTGTTTCCAAATGATCCCAAATAGATTTAGCAGTAGACCTATCTGATAATCCCATGATTTGTTGATCTGACAATGTGCTCAAAAGTGCTTCTCTTGCTTTGCAATCATTCTCTTCATCTTTAGCTAGGGTAGTTGGAGCAGTCTGACCAGCTACAGTAGCAGTATAACCATTCTTTGTAACTTCCCAGATGTCTTTACCAATGCAATTCAGATGTGTCTCCATCCCGATCTTCCATATCCCATAGTTGGTTCCATCAAGTTTAGGATTGTCCTTCCTGAAATAATTTGTAGACATTGGATCTCCTCAAGTTGTTAAACTTCTGCAAAAGAGGACTAAGCTCTGATACCAATTGTTAGGTCCCAGAGACAACTGAGAGGGGGGGGGGGGTGAATCAGTTGTCTAATAAATTCAAACCAAAAACTAATTAACCAAGTTGATACTTAATACTGGTAAAGCAGTTAAATATGTTGGTAGACAATGTTAATAGTAAATTGCTATACCGATAAGGATTAATGCATGAAACATAAACATAAAGTCATCCACAACACATAACACCAATATTTGTACGTGGAAACCCTGTAAGGGGAAAAACCACGGTGGGAAACCTTACCCACAATTAGATGATACTAATGTAGATAGTAAGTGTACATAAATGGGGTCTACACATGCAGAAAGGCCAACGGCCTAGAGCTCACTACTCAATCACAAAATGGGAGTCACGTTGACTACAGCTAGATGGTTAAATCCAATAAGAATGTACTGCACAAAATAGCATCTTCTTATGTTGGATTCAGTACCGGTGTAATGCTGATATGCTTCTACAAAAACCTAGCTTCACCTTCAAATGATGTCTTCGTGTATACCTCTGCTTAATCTCGCATATACCTTCACTCAATTCTTTTTCCACATTCCACACTTGATCTTACAAATAAGATCTTACATTTATACCATACCCTAAGACCAATTTTAGTAGGTCGGCTCTACAAGATATTACAATAAAACATTTTACATACAATATAATATCTGATGCAATAACCGATTAAACATGTCGGTTTAATGCATTTACATCAATAATAAATCATCTCCATATCGTGCCATGCTGATCTGGAAAAGATAAACCTATCGGTGTAACCCTAGATAACCCTGGACCTATTTGCCGGTAAAAGCAAATATGCAAATATGAATATACTAATTATCAATTCTTCAAAACAAAGTGTCCACATGATGTCTTCGACATTACCAAGTGTCTTCCATATCATTCCAGGTACCGGTGAACATTATATCCTGCCGATGAACCATATACCAGTAACTCTGCAATAGTTACTTGCTTGCCGGTGAATGTTGCCGAATCTCCAAAGTGCTTGTTTTCAGTAGGTGTTGACATCAATGACAAAACCATACCAAAATACCAACACCATCACTATAGGTCTATGGATTGTAGTTTAATGGAGGATCCACGAACTTCATGTTTTCAATGATTCCTAGTTAGTTATTTGACAAACAAACAATGGATATCAAACAAAAGATGAAAATTTGATGCCTTACAAGAAGATGATTGTCGACTTCAAGAAATATTGTTGGCATTGTGTCGTCATTGATGTCAACCAGAATAGCATAAAGTAGGACAACCGACATGGGTGAATAGTTGATATGTTGATAGTATTATCAACTGGTAGTATGGACAGTGAAGCCAACATGTAAGAAAGTCAGTGTAACTGGTTTACATGTCAGTATTGGGAAGAAGGAACCGATTAGTGGGTATGAATGTTGATGTTGAACAAGCATTATAAAGAAGTGACCTGTGAATGATGAGAACCGAAAAGCGTGTGACCGGTAGAGCTTGCTGCAATATAATCTAATGAAGGGTCAGCAGTGCAACCGGTATGCTATTGTGATGCCCACTAGATGGACTCCCACCAGATGAAGAGAAGGTTGAAAAAAAGTGTGATGCTTCAGTGAGAAAAGATGACATATGAAAAAGGTATTGGGACATATGTCAAGTTGGAGATGTATCATCTCCTTAGTAATGTCACATCATTATCGGCAGGTGACATAGATATTCCTCCACCAGTGTGTAGCAATGAAGTGCAGTTGTCTAATATTCCCACCGACCAAATGATCCAAGTGGAAGATGAGGAATCCTTCAGAGTTTAAGATCAGGGATGTACACTGGATCAGCATGTGAAGATATTATCTGCTCCTTGGAAAGAGAAGGAGTTGAGATGATGTGTTTGTCACCTTGAAAAACCGATTGAGAGGAGAAAATTTTAAATGAAGATAAGGCTCTATAGTTGTACACATGGAGTGACTGGGATGCAGATGGTGAAAGGGTCCTGCCACAAATGCATAGCTGCTAGGGGATGATGCCATGAAGACATCATGCATATTACTGATATGAAGGCAAAAACATGTCAACAAGTAAACAAGGTGGTTACCAGTATGTAGCAAAGAGTCAAGAGGCAAACTGGAGTGCTCATAATTAGGTGCTAAGGTACATGATGACTCATCATGGATATCTACTGCTGGTCAACAAGGTGATGACCGGTAAATGTGATGCATCGGTTGTGTAGGAGACCGTATGGTAAGATGGTTAACTAGTGAGGTGAGGTGTATATGTAGGGTTAGATGATTGGTAGGTGTGCACCAATTAAGTGTTTTCTTGGTGACCCTATCTGGACTGACACAGAGGTCTAAGCTGATGAATACCAACTTTGATGCCATGTGGAGTTGAAGTGGCAAGCATGCAGAGGTCGGTGAAGGGTCATGTCAATGAGGTTGTTGGCGTAGCTCAATATTTAATGTTGACTGCGACAATCACGAGGAATTGCAGAAGAGTGCGGCTCAAGGCAAATCAAAGGATGCCCCCCTGAGGAGTTGATCGAAGAAGGAGATCCGATCAACTTATCATCCTGGGAAAGATAACCACCAAACCATTTAATGTGATGAAAAGAAGCAGGTCAGTGATCAGTCTATTGTATTTTCTAAACATAGAAAATATGCATTGGAAGCCAGAAGATTGGTAGCAATAGATGAATTGTTGTGGGTCCACAATATCAAAGAAGAGATTTGATTGGATCTAGTATGCCAATTTGGTGGGTGAGAAAACCCTAGCATGCAAAAGTTCAAACTCACGCTTTGGCGAAAAGGCTCTGATATTTATGTTGATCCAAGATTGAAGTTGTAGTATGTTGGCTGGCAAAGGAGAGTAATCCTAAGAAAAGAAGAGAGCAGACAAGACTAAGAAGAGTCAAGGAACTCAATATCTAAAGAAAAGAGCTAGCAGGGAAGGTTAAACTGGTGAGAGGGTCCAACAAGATCAGAGAAATCAAAAAACTATAAAGTGAGTTGCAAAGGTATGAACCGACAGTTTTCAAGCCAATTGGAAGGTTGAGAAGAGTAAAGCAGTTGTATGTGTATATGGGAGAGAAGATCCAGCAGGTAGGGAGCAAAGAAAGGATAAACCAATGAGCAGAGTAACGGGCAACAGGTGTATGTTCTTACTGTTCATCCTACAGGCAGAGATAGAATTGGTGTGTCAATAGCAGCAATGAAGGTGAGTAGAGAGATTGAGAAAGAGACAGAAGGAAGAGTAGGAGTCAACCGGTGAGGCAGAGGAGGTGAGAAACCGACAGGGTAAAGTGTATGTAGTGGTTACAAGATTCACTTGTAATCAGACTACTACTTTTGTAATTGATTATGTTCATGATAGATCACCGAGTTGGAGCTCGGTGCAGGGGTTGGTGCTCCTTGGGTTGGTGCCCTAAAGCAGGAGTGGTACTCCTTGGGTTGGTGCCCTAAATGTTGTAACCGAGTGTTTCATTGTGAGACTAGATTGGAGCAGTAGTCTCTGGCAACTCTTCTCACTAATGTTTTTCTCATCCTGGGTTTTCCTCGTATATACAGTGTCATGTGATGTGCCTTTGTGTGATTGCATTGTGAAGTCCGACTTTATCTCACTGGTAGGTTTACTTGTGTTTTCTTTGCTAACCGGTCCTCGCTCTTAGGATCAAAAGGTGAAAGAGTTTTGGAAACCATTGATTCACCCCCCTCTCAGTGGTATATTGTGTTCAACAATTGGTATCGGAGCCTAGGTTCCCAGTTGATAAGATTTATCTAGCTTGGGTAGATTCTAGTATTAGAACACAATGGACTGTTTAGTGTCACCCCCTACTCCAGTGCTTGATGGTTCAAATTTTTTTATTTGGAGTCATAGGATGGAAGTCTACCTATCCTCCCTTGGGTTTGATGTATGGATATTAGTAGTAAATGGTTTCCCTAGTAAAGTCAGTCCTTCCATCGGTCCTGAAGAAGAAAGGAGAAATAAATGAAATGATGAAGCTATGGAGGCCATACTCAATGGGCTATCTAGTGATGTCTCCACACAGGTGGATAGATGAAGATCAACCAAAAGCATATGGGATAGGTTGAAGAAGCTTTATGGAAATGGACCTCGCATTGCAAAACCAGTTTATGGAAGCAATAATATCAATGAAACAAACACATGTGCAGATGACGAAGATAGATCAGCCAACTGTTGCAGCAGAAATGATAAAGAAGGAACCCACCTTTTCATGGCTCAAGAGACAGAATGTGAGGAGAACACATCAGAAGGTGACAATACAAATGAATCTCCCTGACAAGATGTGTTTGGGAGTGATAGTGATGATGAAGCCAAAGTTTATATTGAATGTGAACCGGTTAGTGCACTAGAAGAGATGCAAAATGTTAGACATGAATTGAAGAATTATAAAAAAATAGTTCATGAAGAATGCAGCCAGTTGAGAACATGCCTTGAAGAATCAAATAGTAATATCTGCACATTGAAATCTCAACTTGAAGAGGCAAAAGGAATAACTGGTGAATTGAAATTAGTCTTTGATGCTAAAGAGAGAAGATGTGAGGAACTACAACTAGAAGTGGAGACAAAGAACAAATAATGTCAGGACCTAAAAGGTGAAATGGAGAACACCGGGAAAGACCTTGAGAAGTGTCAATATGAGCTCCAGGTAAGGATCTGGTATGATGGTAGCACTAAGGCCTTGGACAAAATGTTGAGTAAACAAAAACACTCCAAGGATACCAGAGGATTAGGATATCCTGTCGGTGAATGCTCCACAAGCATGGATGTCTCTCATAAGGAAATTCAATTTGTCTCCTCTAATGGAGATAACAAGGTCCATACCTTCACTGTCCAAAGTGCACCAAGAAAGAAGGTTGACCTAACTACAACCGGTGAGGACATGAGGCTAAAAATGAAGACCTGTGCAACAAGAAGAAATAATGAAGATCCTAAAGGAAAAAGAAAGCTGAGAAAAAATAGGTTCACTAGAAACAAGAATACAAGAAGGAAGCGTAAAAGATCCCCCACCGGTGGAAGACAAAGAGATGCTACACCCTAGAGAAGTAGAGGTGAAGAAGCCAAACCGGTCAGATCACCTCATGTTTGGCAGAATGAATTTGTAAGTAAGTTTCCATTATCCGGTTACTGTTTTGCTTGTAAAGGATATGGCCATAGGGTAGAGGAATGTAAAATGACATTTAGGAATAGAAAAGGTATTTTTCCTAGGAATAGCAATTCAGTTTGTAAAAGATGTAATGCATTTGGGCATAGAACATCAAAATGTAGAAATGTGCATAAGCTCACCCCCAGTTATGCTAACCAAAGTCCATTTTCTGCTTCAAGAAATATAAATTATATATGTTATAACTGCAATGGATCTGGCCATAGAAGTAATTTGTGTAGGAAAAAGATGATTCATGCACATGGAAACCGACATAACAACTATGCCCAAAGGAGAACCGTACCTGCAAAATCAAGAAGTCGGTTGAAACCAATAGCTGGCTACAATGGCATAATCAGAAAAGGAAAAGGAAACCTGTATGTTAGAAGGGCCCCCAATTATTTGATTGGCATGAATGTTGTATGGTACTACAATAATGCTTCTGGTCATGCTGCAAAATTTGGTAAAGCAAGGTACAATGAGAAGAAGAAGGTCAACATTACTCCAAGGGCTGCAAATGAGGAAAGGAAAGAGTCGAAGCAGGTATGGAGGAAGAAGGATGAAAATATGACCATGGACCGACACTATGCATTCATTGCATAAGTGATATCTCCTAAAGCTTAAAAGGAGATGCAGGAATAAGAGGGAGCTAAATATTGATTAGATCATTCACCCCATGCTTGATAAAGACAAAGGAGAAGACATGTTGTTATCGGTAAGAAGGAAAAAGGTGAGATAGGTGTATGTGTGGTTTCTGCCTTGACTACACACTCATACTTGTGTCAATGTATAGTTCAATTTGTAATTGAGATAAGAGACATGTGACACAAGAAGACAAAGGCTAATGGACAAGGTGTCCCGATGAAGATAGTGAACTGGTAGTGTAAACCAATGTGTGAAGTGTGTTACCGATATGGATATTAACCAGTATAGTAGTATATGCAAGTCAGTGTGTCCCAGTTGTGTTGTAGTGGCTCCGGTGGCCTGGACAGTTGAATTTATGTCTCTGATGATATTAGAAGCTGTCCTAAATGATAGTGTGTTGGACTAGTAGCAGATCCCATGTGTATGAGACATCATGATGTCAATCGATGTGAGAGTTGACATGGAGTCAGTGTGACTTGGCATTATGGTCAGGTATGACTATGTCACAAAGATGGGATGGATATCATCGAAGTGAAAGACCATCAACACTCATAGATGCTCGCTTCCATCAGTACATGTTGTTGGCATTATTGGAATTAATTTGCCATTGATGTCAACTGGTTTGGAAAGGTAACCGGTAAGTAAGAAGTGGTGACCGATACAAGAAGAGCAAGATATATGATGGCAATGCACATGAAGTGTGTCATCTGCCGATAAAGTAGGCTTACCAGTAAGGTACAAACTGGGATGAAGGTTGGTTGTTTGTTTGTGATGGAGAGGAAAAATGTTACAAGAATCACATCAACACCTGGTGAGCAGAACAAAGAGAATGGCATGAAGACATACCGGAAGGCAAGATAAATTATCAAGAGGATGTGTTGTCAATAGTCAACCTTGGTCAACAAAGAATGTCAAACCAACATAGAGATCCAATAAGAGGTGGATGTCAACAAACATGGATGCCAGGTGGTGATATTGCACAGGCTAATGGACTGTGCATCGACATAACAAGTTAGCAAGCAGGTCGACTTTTATGAAAAACCCGCAAGTCACGGAAGATGCCAGAGGATTACAGCTCGAGGAAGGCAAGCTCAAAAATGACTGAACTGATCCTGCAAGAAGATTTGATCTTCGTACCCGTTTGCTGAAGGAAACAACAAAGCCATTAATGGCATATGCCAAAGAAAAGAAGAAAAGCATGGTGCGAACCTCCATATTTAGAAAAGGCACATTGGAATGCGAAGCTTTGCTGATATTGATCGATGTCATGAAGATCATATCCCTAAAAAAGAAGATCGAATCAAATCGGATTTAGTTCAAGTTGGAGAAGACAAAACCTAACACGACATTGTTTGTATGTGGTTTTTGGCAGGAATCCAAGATTATAAATATATGATCTCGAGATAGAAATGATTGATGCTTGATGTGAAAAAGGAGAGTGAAAAGATCTTGAGCAAAAAGAAGGATCATATTCCCTAGAATTTATTCTAAGAAAGTTGCAGAGTGAGTTAGCAGGCAAACCGATGAGGAGGTCTAACTAGCAGAGGTAGAGAACTGATAAACTATTGCAAGTCTAATAGTTAAGCTAACCGGTGAGGTGTGATTGATTAAGAAGGAATCCAAGTGTGACATAGTGGGTTGGGAGGCTAAGAGAGAAAGAAGAGAGATCAATAATCAAAGAGAGTAATCTGACAACTGATAGTGTGAGATCTAGTGAAGAAGAGAAGATTGTTAATTGGCAGAAATCTATCTGATCAAGTGTTGCAAAACTCATTTGCAACCAAAAGCTATAACTGTATCGAAATTGTATTTCAATATACATCACCAAGTTGGAGCTTGGTGCAGGGTTTGGTGCTCCTTGGGTTGGTGCCCTAAATCTGTGTAATTCTTTGTTTCACTTATGAGGATAGATTGGAGCAGTAGTCTCTAACAACATTTCTCATTGACCTTTTTTCCATATTGGGTTTTCCTCATACATCTGGTGTTGTGGGTTGCATTTGTGTGTTTGTCTCTTTTGGTATCCTCATTTGTCTGACCGATTTTATTGTTTAGTGCTTAGGATAATAACTGGTATTCTAAGGTTGTTTTAAAAAGGAAAAGAATTTAGGAACCACTGATTCACCCCCTCTCAGTGGTACATTTTGTTCAACAATTGGTATCAGAGCCTAGGTTCCCTATTGATTAAACCTTGGGTAGATTCTGGTCTTAGAACACAATGGCAAGAAATGAGTCTGCCTCCTCAAAAGATCCCATGTTTGATGGGTCTAACTATGCCTTCTGGAGAAGAAGAATGGAGACCTATTGTATGCGGGAAAATGTGGTGACGAAAATGAATAACCCAAATCCAAAAGACCCACACACCAATGAGACTCTTGGTGCAAGTATATGAACTAATTGAAGTAGTTCAGCTTCCCAAGGAGTGTCCCATTGTTCTCTATCTCACAGGATCCCGAAAGTCAATATTTTTTTCTCAGATCATTGATCAAAGTGACTTGGGAATGACAACTCCAAGAACGAGTGATGTTTGATTTATATGCATGAATACATTCTAAGATGTATGATATTGAAACTATGATGATTAAGCTAGCATAAAGATGATGATATGATAAAAGATTAACAAATTATCCTAGCAATGATATACTAGTCTGGCATGAATATTCTATGATAGATTAACATGCTTCTAAATGCTATTATAATTATTTAACAAAGAGAGGCTAAATGTTTAGTAAGTTAGGATATAATGTATATGCATGAAAACTTGAAGATTATTCCTAAAAAAATGAGGAATGAGAGCTCTATTTATAGGAAAAATAGGGCAATGGATGGTCAAGATTGAATAGTCTTAACAAGGGTTAGGATTGAAATTTAATCAATCCATGTTTACAATTCTCACCAATGAAATGGTGACAATTTCCAACAAGAGGTTGCTTGAGAGGAGATGTAAGAAGCATTAAATGCTTGGGAAGACATGAAGGTTACCCTAGGATCTAAGAGTTAAGGTTAGGTTAAGGTTATCCATTGGATAAAGCTTTTACCCAATGGGTAAACTCTTGTGCAAGGGTTAATAGGATAACCAAGGTTAAAGACATGAATGCTTGATGAGACCCTTGGGTTAGATGAGGGTTAAGTTAGAGAGAAATTCTCTAACCATACAAGAAGGTTGAGTTAACTATTAATGGTTAAGAAGACTTTGAGGGTTAACTTGTTGAAGACATAAAGCCTTTAATGCATTTCAAAGACTTTGGAGGCTTTGAGAAGTGACTTCGCTTTGCTTAGGAATGTGACAATAATTAGGAGATAACTTAGGCTAAATTAGAAGTGATTTAGAAGAATCTAGAAGGGGTTTAGGAGGCAAGTGGGAGATGTAGGAAAATGCAAGTGGAGGAAAAAGGATTTTAATTAAAATAAAATTGCTTTATTTCAACTAAAATAGATGCAACTTGCATAAATACAAGTGGGAGATTTAATTAATAAGTTAGATTTTTTTATTTGCAAGGATCAATTTGATTAAATATAAATTTAATTAAAAAGGGAGAAAGGGGAATTAATTAAATAATTTGATTTATTTAATTAAAGGCTAGAAAAGGTTTAGGTGAATTTAATTAAATAAATTGAGTAATACATTTAATCAAATAGATTGAAATGAATAAATTAATTAAATAGAATTTAATTAATAAGAGGAATGGGGTTAAAATAAATATTAAATATTCATTTAGGAAAGTGGTTAGATTTATACGTCTACATTTTGCCCCTCTTTGAAGTGACCTGTGTGCACATGTTGATTCAAAGGA
The DNA here is from genome assembly GCF_030272615.1 of Cryptomeria japonica. Lineage (NCBI taxonomy): Eukaryota > Viridiplantae > Streptophyta > Pinopsida > Cupressales > Cupressaceae > Cryptomeria > Cryptomeria japonica. The sequence goes on along the minus strand of NC_081414.1, from coordinate 77,213,326 downwards.
AAAAAAAATTTGCCGGATATGCTGTCAAAGTTTGATCGATATGATATTGTGTGTCGAAATGTCAATATGATGCCCTAGATGTAGATTTGATGACTGATAATTATGATGCTCGCTCGGGAGATGAATCAAGGATTTAGTGAAAAATTGTCGAGTTGATGAGCGTTTTTTGAATTAATTGCAATATGAGAATATTGACTGCGTTGAATGCACATAATTGATTCATCTCCCGAAAATAATGTTGATAAGGTTAAAAATGAAAAAGTGGGAGGAAAATACATGCCCCGCCTATTAACCTTTTTCATTTTACTCTATTAAAAGGTAAAAATTGACTTTCAAAAATCATTTGCACACTTGTCTCTTTGTGATTGTGACATTTGGAGCTCTAACGACGATGCTGATTTCATACTCCTCACATCGATTTAAGCGCGTCAGGCAACACCGAAGACCCACCGCCTATGGACCACCAGTAAGTGGCCAAAATAAATCTTCTTTTTTGATTAATTTAATTTATTTTTTGTCACGTTTTTCAGGTTTGGGTTAGATTTTGCCGGTTTAGCACGTAGGTTGTCTAGCACATATGATAAGAGTGTTAGCTCATAGCAAAACCCTAGGAGTGTTAGCGTCTGAGGACCACATTGTAGCGTGGTCGGGGGGTAGGTTAGCACATAGGATGATTTAGGGCATAGAGTCTGCATAGAAGCGCAATGGGTATGTTGGGTAGCACGTTGGGTAAACATGGTAGTGCAAATAGAGTGTCAGTTAGCGCACAGGATAGGTTTAGCGCATTGAGTATGTTTTTTAGATCATGTATTGAAAAGGTTAGCACATAGGCAACAAATTAGCACTTAAGAGCCTTGGTTTAGCGCATAGGGTCCAAAGTTGGTAAAAAAGTGGTGCTGAGGCACCTAAGCACACAAGCATACCAGGAGGTCAAAAGTCATAATATGAGCAATTTTATTATATTTGAGTCATTCATAATGTATTAAGGTTATTTGAGTCCATTAAATCATAATATGTAAGGCTAAATGAGCCATTTTTTTCCAAAGATATCATATTTGGTCCATCTTGAAGTGTTAAAACTGTCCATGTAAGGGTTAAGAGTCATTTATGTCAAAAATTCAAAAATTGTAAAAATTGCAAAGTTGCAACATTGGCAAAAAGTGCAACAAAAATGTAAAAATGCAATCCATTGGTCATGAGGTGGCTAGAGTAGTTAGGAAATAGTTTTAAATGGTTTATTAAACCATGTTTGGTCAAAATCAAGGGGGTAGAGCAGTTTGGAGGGGATTTGACAAACATTATCCATCAAGCCCTCAAACTGTCATAAGGTTTTAAGGAATCTGTGATTGTTATAGATCCATGGAGGATCACATTTGGTGTAATTTTTATATGTATATGTTATTGAATGATAGATTAATGAAATATATTTCAGATGAATCCTTTCTTATGCATTTTTGTGGAGTATTTGGCAAGATATGTTTGTTTTTACAAAATTGTCAAAACCCTGCCAAGGGTTACCCATTTTAGAAAAATCCTCATAACTTTTGATTTAACTGTTGGATTTGGCTTCAAATTTGAGAGAAGTTTTTTAACTCAGTAATCTAGAGTCTAACTAGCGAAATTTTATTTATGATCAATATTTAAAAAGTTATTGATGACTATTTTCTACAATTCATGGTGAAAAGCATATTGGTGAAGGCAGCAACAGTTCAATTGCAACATTTGGTGTGGTCACATGAGGAATCATAATGAAGAAAGGATATATATGTGTTGAAATTTCTTTAAATCCTCTTTCTAGTGATTTTTTTCTGACTTAATTTGGTTAAAAATTAAATAATTTGTAATTATTTCGGTGAAAATAGTTTTTAAAGGATGAAACCCTGAACTAGGGTATTCCTTGGCAATATAGAATTTGTTCTCTCATGTTATGGTGAATGTTATGCTCTAAAATCTTGAATGAAGGTCTGTAGGGATGGAATATAACCTTTTAAATTGGTTTGGAGTTGAGAAGAGTGGTTGATCTTTTTATATGCCTCTCGATTCAAGTTTAAGGTCTTGTATTAGTTTTGGGTTAGTAATATCCTTGAATGGAGGTTTTATGGTTTTTGACAGATGCTCTGCATCAAAAAGTGTCTGTGAAGAATGCATCGTCAGTCGAACAAATTAGATAGATTTTGTAGATGTTGATATGGGTCCATTGATTGCTCTGATATGGTTCATGATCCAATGCGAGTCCTGCTTTGTGATGATGTCTGATTCTGATATGCTGTTGTAATATGATCTGAGTCTGGGTTGGATATGGATCATGTTTTGATATGAATTGCTTTTCGTTATGGATCCTGATTGTGATTTTGATATGGATCTTGATGTGCTTTTGATATGGATCTTTGATATGTTCATTGATTGATGTGAATACATTTCTGATGTGTTCTTGAGATGCTTCGTTGTTTCAAGTTGATTTGCTTTGATTGTTGATATATTGGATGGAATTGAGAACTAATAATGGATACTTGTTAATTTGCAGGCAAATATTGGTATGCTTCAGTCTCAAGAGTGATTTCCAAGGCCATGGACACTGATTCCACATTTGTCACAAGTTGAGAGAGATATTATTGAGAGATGTGGATTGTCCTCATGTCTTGGTATATCATTAACCGAGGTTTATTGACAGCGTTAGCAGAGAGGTGGCATAGTGATACGAACACCTTTCACTTGGCAACTAGTGAGATGAGAGTCACACTAGAGGACCGTTATCGGATTCTGCGGATTCCTGTGGTTGGGGCTCTATTGCCTTACGAGAATACTGAGGAGGGTGGTACAGAGGCTCTTCGTCATATCTTCCAGGATGATGAGATTAGTGGTTATGAGATCCTGTGGTAGGAGTTTTTGGATTTAGGTTACACCTTGCTGCAATTAGTATTAGCAGGTTTTATTAGTGGGTTTCTATGTCCCGACCCTAGGTCAAAGGGACTAGTCGTTGGATGGGGATTGGTGTTGGAGGACATGGTGATGCAGGGATGCAGGTTTACATGGGGGTCCTGTATGTTTGCCCATCTATATAGAGAGCTTCACCAAGTGGTATATCTGGGATATACTAGTTTATTGGCTAGGGTGACATTGTTATAGGTGTGGGCCTGGGAGCATATTCCCATGTTGAGACCTCTTGCAGACAGGGATAGGCCAGTCGATCGGGCTTATGTTTATGGGTATACAGGTGTAGTTGTCCAACGTAAGCTGGGAAAACTAGAGCATTGGCAGAGGGCGCTGGATGATATTGATAGTCATTTGGAGACTGTATATGGATTGTGAGGTATGGGCAAAGGACGGGATAGAGAACCCCTATGTATATATGTTGAGGTACCTGATTGGGCAGACACCCTTTATTATTGAGCGATTCTTGCACAATCGTGTTTAGCGGTAGTATGGTAGACAACAGGGGATGCCACAAGGAGCCTATTTATATGCTCATCGACGACAGGATGTGTCAGAGTGGGGACCTACTCTTGATAGCATAGCAACTATTGAGGAGTATATGTCACTAGCAGGATATATCAAGGATTATGGGGCTGGGGTTGTTGATGTTGGGATGACGGAGGAGTTTTTAGCCTACTTCATGGCACATGCAGTGGCACGTATATCTGATCTGACAGAGCTATTGCCCACTTTTGATGATGATGAGGATGAGCAGCCACAAAGGTGAGGGGGAGCTAGACAGAGAGATGAGGAGGGAGAGGAGGAGATAGAGGGAGATGGGTTGGAGATAGAGGGAGAGGTGGTGGAGATAGAGGGAGAGGTCTTTTGCTTGGTGTTGGTGGGGTGGGCGGGATAGAGGATGATAGGCAGCCTACCCAGAGGAGGATATTTGATGTTCTACCTCCACTGGTGCCTCAGATAGGGACAATTGCAGGTGGGACCATGACATAGGTACCTATTTAGATCAGGGTACCCACCCATCGATAGGATTCACATATTAAAGCACTATAGGTTTCGGTGCAGCAGCCACAGGCACAGGTGTTAGTGCAGTAGCGGAAAATTATGCAGGTTATCACATAGCGGGATATGGAGATAGAGCATTGAGGTCGGGCAGAGGCCCTTGCTGATAGGTTAGAGAGAGCGATGATTGGTGCCCCAGTTTGAGACAAGCTGAGAGAGATATAATACTCAGCCAAGGAGACTGGGTATTATAGGCGTCTATACAAGGAGGTGGTCCCTCAAGATCATGGAGCTCCTAGCTATGTTGCAGTGGCATCCAGTCGATCCGGCCGCAATCATATGAGGATGAAGAGCAGAGGAGTTACAGGGCCTACCCGACGTGATCCACTTGGTGGAGATCCAGGTGCTAGGACATCTATTGTTAGACCATTAGCCTCAGGAGATAGTCATACCTGAGAGACCTATCTCTGTTATTTTTTATCATTTTGTTTTATTTTGTCAGACATGATATCCCTTGTACATTTCGACCATTTTTTAGATATATATATGGCATTGATTTTCTTTGATCCACATGTAATGTGCTTATTGATGATGATTGATTTATGATATGCATTATGTTTTGAGATGATGACATTATGAGGATTATTAGATGCTTAGATAATAATGCCCTTGATTTTTTTGATTTTGTTTATGATGTGAATGCATGATTCATGATGAACTGAGTGATAATGTGATGATGTATTGCTTTGATTACTTTGATTTATGAGATGTATCTTGAAAATGAGATGTATGATAATGATAATGATAATGATAATGATAATGATAATGATAATGATAATGATGTGAGATGATAATAATGATGTGAGATGTATCTTGAAAATGAGATGTGTGATAATGGTAATGATGTGAGATGTAGCTAATGCAAGTTTTTAACATGATATTCAATCTAATGCAATTTAAAATGATACGCAACTAAATGATCACTTTAATTCTATCATTGTCATTCCCATTTTAGTCACTTTTTCTCTTTTTGTCATCATTGAGCTTTTGATATGTTGAAAATTTTAATACTGTAAGCATCATGATATAATTTGAACCATAACGACCTGAGTAGAATTTACATGGATATTTGATATTGCAAGATGACACAAGTGTCAAGGTATAATTGAACCAAGATGACCTGAGTGTTGCTTGCGTAAAACAAACAAGAGTTAACCTTTTATATGTGCAAAGTGGAAAATGTCTTCAATGATATGTTTCCAACCATGTCTCGAGAAAAATTTGCGCTGTATGAATGATCGCCTCACAGACAGAAAACCAAAAAAAATATTAGATTCCTTCGTTGCTTCTCTAGCTCAATGCATCCTTGAGTGGCTCAGGAGATCTAATGATTCAGAAATTAAGATATACAATAGTCAAAAATTCATGCAAAAATGTAAAAAAATCATAATGCAGAAAATCATCCATCGTGTGTGTGTTAAAGTTGCAGTTGGATAATGATCCTGTTTTCTAGCCTAATGAGCAGTTTTCACATTAATTCTCTAGTATGTTGTGATCCTTGTTTGTTGCCTAAATGAGAGGAATGTTGTCCCCAGTCATAGATATTTGTCGATGTGGATATACACGTTGATCACCAAGCCATGGTGGGATATGATATGGATAACGGTTTTTAGATAATAAAGGATAGTGACTACGCTAAGTATGTACGGGATAATGTTGCATGTACAAGTGTTTGGCGATGGTTTATTAGCTCAGATTAGATGGATCAAAGATATGAGTACTGATAGATAGAGGAGCTATTCTCTCACAAATAGTGCTTGCTACCAGGTTTTCACCATTTGTTTTTATTGCACTTTTTTATTTGTTTTTTTTATTTATTTGTATTTTTCTGATTTTTTTTATTTATTTATTTTTTCGCTTGATTCGTGCAATGGACGACTCAAGTGTAGAACTTCAAATGGATTTTGTTGGTTGGTTCATCAAGCACGTCCCCTTTTGAGGTTGACAACTAATATGTTCTTGATCTATAGGCTGATATGATATCAAAGGGATCCAACCAGTTAGGTTCAAACTTCCCCTTCTTTTCTCTATTTTGTAGATTTATTGGATTTTTCTTTAGTACGAGATCACCAACTTTGAAATCCCTTGGGATAAATTTTTGATTATAGCTTCTGCATATTATTTTTTGATATGCCTTGAGATGGTCATAGGCATGTTGTTGTTTTTCATCAAGAAGCTCCAGTTCATGCAACCTCTTTACTCGATATTCCTCATCTGGTATGAGGCCCTTCAAAGACACTCAGAGAGATGGGATTTCTACCTCAAGAGGTAGAATTTCTTCTGAACCATACACCAATGAATATGGTGTAGCCCCTGTAGGTGTGCAAATGCTTGTTCTATAGGCCCAAAGTGTTGGATTGAGTTGTACATGCCAATCCTTGCTAGCATCATTTACTGTTTGCTTGAGGATTTTCAGGATTATTTTATTTGATGTCTCTTCTTGACCATTCCCTTGTGGGTAGTATGGTGTGGAGAAGCGATGTTGGATTTTGAATCATTCACATTGCTCTCGCACATCTTCATTCTTGAAAGGACACCCGTTGTCTGTGATGATGGAACTAGGAATACCATATCAACAAATGAGATAGTTGAGAATGAATGATGAGATCTATTTTCCAGTTACAGTGGTCATTTGGATTGCTTCAATCCATTTGGTGAAATACTTTGTTGCAGTGATAATGAATTTATGACCATTTGAAGAAGAAGGATGAATTTTCCCTTCCAAATCAAGTCCCCATTGACAGAAAGGCCAAGATGTGGTGAACGACTGCATCTCCTGCGTTGGTGCATGGATAAGGTTGCCATGAATTTGGCATTTAGGAAATATCTTAGCAAATTGATAGGACTCTCTCTCCATTATCGGCTAGTAATATTCCATCCTCTGAATTTTCATGGTGAGAATAGGACCACTTGAATGTGTACCATAGATATCTTCATGAAGCTCATGTAAGGAAGAGTCAGATTTGTTACGATCAAGGCATTGAACGAGAGTACCATCTAGACCTTGGCGGTAAAGTGTGTCAACAGTTAAGGTATAGCGGGTGGCTTGCCAGATGAAGCTGCATTTTTGGTTGCGAGATAGGTTGGGTGGGAGAGCGATGTTTTTGAGATTATCATAGATTGTCTCGTATAGAGGTGAATCTAAACTAGTTAGGGCATAGATGACCTAGGATGCGGAATTGTCATAGGTTGGAGAAAATAATTGCTCTACCAGGAACTCATAATAACTCTGTTTATCTGGAATCTGTAGCAGTGAAGTTATAGTGGCCATTGGATTGACAGCTCTATTTTCCAATATTGGGATTTGCTCAAAGGTGATGTGCACAAAGTACTGTTTGAAATCATCCACCATTCTCTTGTAAGGCATTAGCTTATCATCCTTTGTTTGATAGTCATCGTTGATTTGATTGATAACTAATTGAGAATCCCCATAGACTCTCAATTTTGTGATTCTCCATTCCACATCCATTTTGATTCTTGTTACCAGAGCTTCATATTCAACAATGTTGTTGGTGCATGGAAACATCAACCGATAAGATCTTGGAATTGTGTACCCTTCTGGAGTAACAAAAAGGATGTCGACACCCGATCCATGTTGTGTATACGATCCATCAAAGTACAAGGTCCATTGCTTGGATGTGACAGTGAGTATATCCATGTCTGGAAATTCCACCTGCAATGGTTGTTGGTCTAGTAGGGGTTCTTCTGCTAGTTGATCTGTAATTACATGTCCTTTGATAGCCTGGTGTTCTATGTACAGGATATCAAACTCACTCAGAATCATGACCCATTTAGCTAATCATCTTGTGAGAGCTGCCTTGCTAAGTAGATATTTGAGAGGATCTATTTTTGCTACTAGCTTGATTGTGTGAGCTAGCATATAGTGGCAAAACTTTTGAGAGGTGAACACCACTGCTAATCAAGCCTTCTCAATGAATGTATAATTTAGTTCATATCCATTCAAAGTTTTGTTGATGTAATAAATAACCCGTTCTTTGCCTTTTGGATCTTCTTGTGCTAGTAGTGCCCCCAATGATACTTTTGTTGTTGATATATAGAGAATGAGCGGCTTGCCTGCTATCGGTGGTACCAAAACTAGTGGATTCATCATATATTGTTTGAGCTGGTGAAATGATTCTGCACACTTGTCTTCCCATCTAAAAGGTATATTCTTATGAAGCAGATGATTGAATGGGAGAAATTTATCTACCAGTTGAGCGATGAATCATCTGATGCATTGCAACCATCCCTACAAAGATCTGAGTTGGCTAATGTTCTTGGGAGGTGGCATTTCCATGATAGCTTGTACCTTTGTTGGATCTACTTCGATGCCCTTTTTTGATACAATGTAGCCTAACAGTTTGCCTGATGTGACCCTGAAGACACACTTCTTAGGGTTTAGTCTGACCTTGAATTGCTCCAATCATTGAAATATTTTATGTAGTATGTCCAGATGTTCTTCTCGGGTGAATGATTTAGCCAACAAATCATCCACATAGTCCTCCATGAAGGTATGCATCATATCGTGGAAGATTGTTGTCATGGCTCTTTGATAAGTTGCCCCAACATTTTTCAAGCCAAAAGGCATGATGTTCCAACAATACATTCCCCATGGATAGGTGAATGCATTTTTATCCCGATCCCCTGGGGCTATCCTGATTTGATTATAGCCAAAGAAACCATCCATTAATGATAACATTGTGTGGCCTGTTGTTAGATCCACAATTATGTCAATTCTTGGCAAAGGAAAGTCATCCTTTAGACATGCCTTGTTGACGTCTCTAAAATCTGTGCATATTCTGATGATTATGTCAGGTTTTGAAACTGGTACAATGTTTGAGAACTATTCAGCATAGTCTATAGGTTGGATGAATCTGACATCTAATAAGTTCTTTAGTTCTTCTTTGACCAATAATGCCACATGTGGATTCATCTTTCTTAATTTCTGGTTGACCAGCTTAGCTCCTGGAGCGATGGATAAGTGATGCATGATCAGGTTCAGATCTATTTCGGGCATGTCAGCATAAGACCAAGCAAAATTGATTTGCTTTTCCTTGAAGAATTTGATAAAATCTGGTTGTTCTTCTTTTGTGAGTGATTTTTCTAGATGTATGGTTTTGATTGTTGCTTCAGTACCGATGTTTATTGATTGAGTTGGCTCAATCAATATTGGTGACCTTTATTGATAATGTTCAGGAAGAGTGTCAATTCTCCCATCTTTAGGTGCCTTAAAAAGGTTTTACCCTTAGATGTTTTCACCTTTAGTTCTGTTGTTTATTTTATTTTTACTTCTGATCTAATACTTCCATTGACTGGTTTTCACAATTAGTTCTGTTGTTTATTTTATTTTTACGACTGAGAGACTTGGCACTCCCCTGATTGCAGATATCGTTATTTTGTTCACTGGTAGAGCATGTTTCTGGGTTGACTGAACATGGGTATGGGACAATGGATTCATCATTTAGGATATCATGATGTTTGGGTTCTTCCCAGTCTATGAGATTAGGATATATGAGTGGTAAGGAGTTATTTGGTGGGTTTAGATCAATCACGGTAAGTGTCATGATAGAGTCATCATTATAGTTGTTTGGGATACTGGTGAGGTCTATGGTATTGTCAAGGTCTTCGATGGTATTATCTTTGATGTTGCCTTGTTCATATTGTCACTTCTTGTCCTCACTAGCCTCAGAGATATGTCGTTGTCCAAATTCAAGCGGTCAAGATTATGAGCCTTGTCCTTCCTGAGAAATGGGTGTGTATGAGTGGATGGTATCTAAGTCAATGTCTTCAGTAACATCAGAATAGCTACCCCACTCATATTCATTGGAATCGGTTTTAGAATTACTATCCCAAGTTATCTCACTACTTTTGACACATATATTGTATAGTGAGAAAAGATCATTGATGATTGAAACCAGTTTTGTAGCTTTTTCTAATTCGAAATCAGTGCTTTCTTGTACTCTTTGCATTTCTTCATACACTATTTCTCTTTGGTGAGTAGTAATTTCTTTAGGTGGTGGCTCTACCTTGGTTTGATCAAGTTCTTGCACATGATGCACTTTCTTATAAGAAGCTTCCTCCCTTTGAATGGCAAGTTCTTCTTGTCATTTCTTGTTTTCTTGATGTTTCTTTTCTTTTCTTGTTGTTTTCCCCACCTGGTGTAGTGCTTCTTGCCATGAGTCTTCATTATATTTTTTCCTTGCTATCCACAGAGGTTTTTGATGGTTATTTTTTTTCTGCATAGGTGGCACATGTTGTCCATACCCAAGTCCTATTTTGTCTCTTGCAAATTGTGAAGGAGGTTGTAAGGGTTCCATAATGCCTTCTTGGCGCTTGCCAATAGGTCCTTTGCCATTGTATCCCATTCGTTGCATGATCCAGAACCCGTTTCCATACTATTTTGTTGGTACAACCACTTCTATGGTAGTAGCTCTGAATTCTTCTTCATCCTTGTATAGCCAACTAAGGATGTCTTTCTCTTTCGATTCATCAGCCAATGTGCCTAGTTGGATAAATATAGCATCAAACTTGGTGATGGGTTGTCTTGTCTAATGTCATGATGTAGAAGTTTGTCCATAATACTTTGGTGATGTTGGAAATTTTGATAGACATAGGGGTTCAAAAGAGTATTCCCCCATACCTTGGTCCTTGATTTTTATCTTTTTCTTAAAGTTTATGGATAGAGACTTGAGTTCTTCTTGATGATGATTGGATGTTGAGGAAGCTTGGGCCTCCCTGTTGTGTGGAACCAGGCTATCTTGAGCTGCCCCCATAGCATTGCAATATTGAAAAGGGTTATTATCCACAGATATGGAAATTTCATATCCATTGGAGGGGAACTTGATACATTAATGGTATGTGGAACGCACTTCTTGCATTTCATGGATCCATGGATGACCCAATTGTATATTGTATGTCAATTCTATGTCCAAGACTTGGCACATGGTGTCTTTTTGTACATGACCTACCTGAATAGGTAGTATTACAGTTCCTTCGGATGACCTCTCTTCATCATCATAGGCTTTGATGGTGATCTTTGTTTTCGGATCAATAGACTGCTCAGAGAAGCCCAATGCATTTTTGTTGTTTATGTTGTGATTGTCATTGATGGACACACACTTGTATTGAGATCCCCTTTATATGTATGAGCTCATGCTCAACCGGTATTTGTTCCAACCGGTATGTTGTATACTAGTCTTTAGACTAGTGGTGATTTTATAGAATGTGTTTCCCGGTCTGAAGCGGCATGTCGACCCCAAGCGGTTCGTAGATCACAAGTGGTACGAGGGAGAAAAGTGGCTCAACATAGTCTTACCATTTTTCACTTTTGTCAAACCGGCAACCAGTATTTTGTATGAACCGGTAATACTCTGTGATGAGTTACCAATCCACCAATTGTTTGACGGTGCTTTTTGTGTCGTGTTACTAAGTATGTCTAGATTCATTGAACCTATGAAATTGTAATGTAATCCTATTGGACCAACATGAAATCAGATTCCTTTAAAAGGACATCATGTCTAGGGTTTTAAGTTGTTGCTGAAAGGGTTAATGTCGAGCTAGGGTTTAAGGTGGAAGTTTAGAATGATCATATCTGAGAAGATCAAGTTGTAACTATGTGAGAGAGAGAAGACTGAAGTAATGCTGGAATGCATTAGCTGTGAGCAATACTGGATCTAACCACGCAGTTTATGCTATTAGATAGATCAAACACTTATTGATTACTCACATCTTTGACAAGTCTGTAGCCCTTAACCGGGTAGGCCTCAAAGCCTTTGTAAAATCCTCTAACAAGGTGGTTCACACATGTGAATCTAAAATCCTCTAACAAGGTAGTCTTTAATTTGACTTATCTCCTAACAAAGATTGAGATTCCTAACAGGATTTGTTCTGGTGAAGAACATTATAAGACCTTAACCGGTCTGGTTTCTATTCTACAGATAGTGACTTGTGAGTTCTATCTCACCGTGGTTTTTCCCAGTTGGGTTTCCACGTCAAATATCTTGTGTTATGGTTGTATTGCTTTTGTAGGTGAATGCTTTATTCGCATTTTGGTTTGCATGTGTGGTAACCAGTTTGACTGTTAGACTACTTTACCGGTTTATCTTTAGACTGTGTAAGTGTTTTAGTGCAGTAATTTTTGGCATACTAATTCACCCCCCCCTTTAGTATTCATCAATTGGTATCAAAGCCTACCTTTCTATAAGTTTAACTACTTGGAAAGAGATATGGGGGAATACACCATGAGGGAACTTACTCAACGGCTCACTAAGTTTGAGCAAGCCTATGATGATTTTATGGTCAAATACAAGGCATCTCAAGCCATCATTGCTGAAGTAAATAAACTGAATGATATGGAAATTTCCTATCCATGAGATTTCCAAGTTGAAACAAGAGATTAGTGCACTGACTGCTCCCCTTCATGAGAGCAGAATGGAAAAAGAAGACATTCAAGGAGAACTAAACATTGCCATCTCTGAAAATTCAAGTCTAATGGAGACAAACACTGCTATTTCCAAAGAACTCTTTGAGTCAAAGGAAATACTTGCTAAGTTTGGCAAAAGTACTGTCAAGCTAGAGCAAAAGTTTGAGTCATCTAGACCAGCAAAGAATAGCAATAGTCTTGGTTTTTCTGGACATGAGGAAGGAGAATCCTCAGGAACAAATGCTGAAGCATCAAAGAAGCAACCGACACTCAAAGGAAAAGATAAGCAAAAATTCAAACCTGTTTGCTTTAACTATCTTAAAGAAGGACACACTGCCAATGTATGTAGGAGCAAAGCCTACAATAATTTTCCTTATTTTATCAACAATGTACCTAGATCCAATAATTTCAATGGTCATTGTTATGCATGCAACAAGTTTGGGCATAGAGCATTTGAATGCAAGTCTGTAATGGATAACACTGGAAGATATCCTCAGAGGACCCAAGGAACTGGTCCTGAACCTTTTATGAACCGGAACCACAACTGGTTTAATTTTTTCAATCATCATCAAGAAGCAGTGGTCATCAAGTGGCAACCGGATGGAGAGAAAGTTGTATGATCTGTCATGGTCATGGTCACTCTGTTGCAACATGCAGAAGGAAGAATGGAAACATGTACAGTGGACCTTGGAGAGCACCTGGACTTGTTTGCTATCACTGCAACAAACCAGGTCACATTGCAAGATTCTGCAGAAGCAAAAAAAGTATATCTGATGATATACTGGTCACTCAAGAAGGAGAAATAGATGTTGAAAAAGTTCAAGGGGACATGAAGAAAACATGGAAGAAGAAACCAATAATGTTGGAAGAGGAACCGGTTTCTGCACCTAGTGTGGAAATATTAGAACCGGCAAACTAAGCCTTAAAGGCTTACGGGGAGCAAACGGTGAAATGCTTTCGAACCCCTGGTTGACACTGGTAAAAGACCTTAACTGGTATGCGATACCTATCACTTGGCAAAAGACCAGAAATGGTAAAAAGGCAAATTAGGGTTTATGCCCTAATAAAGGGGCATTAATGACGGTAGGTGAGAGACATGTATAAATGCATTTTTCAAATCATTTCTCACTATCTGTTTTCAAGTGAAGAAAAGTTTTCAAGTGCAGAGCGAAGAAAAGGCGATTTGAGCTTAGATTTCAAGAAATTGAATAACCGTGAAAGAGATTCAAATCCAGTTTGCAAGCGGTAGTGGAGAACACAAAGCGGTGATTTGGCATCCGACGGAGAGTGAAGTGAAGCAGAATCAGGAAGCCCTAAATTTGCATTTGAAAGGTATTTTTCGTGTTCTTGAAATACTCTACAATGGCTTCCGCATCTCATACCAGTTCGAGTACATCCATAGAGTCAGAAAGTTTTATTAAGAGGAAGTCCAAATATAATGCTTTATCACAAGTTCCAGCTGGAGTCATAGTCGAAGAAGGAATTTCTGATTATATTGATTGCAAAATAGAAGACCTAGGGTCTTTAGCCATTCGCACTCAGTTAGGTCTATTTTGCGGCAAGGACAAAAAGATCAAACTGGAATTTAGTATCATAGAGAAGAAGAAATTCCACAACACAGTATATTTTCTGGAAGATTTCACGGAGGATCATATCAAAATTATTTTGAGCAGAGTCCACGGTGACAAGATGTACCTGGAAAGGACACATGATATCACACCTCAAGCAATTCATGCAGTCACCAGTTTCTGGAAGACAGGGGAAGTGCCAACCCTGAGAAAAGTGAGCAAAATAGAAATGACCAAGCTCACCAGTTCAACAAGTGATTCACAGGGTATGACAGTCAATCCTATCAAGGATGATCTGGTGAAATACTCCTGCATGGTGATAGGATACAGAATGTTTTCAGCTAGCAGGATTAATTTTGTATCTGCTGCAACGGTAAATGCTGCTTACCGAATGATAAAAGAGGATGCATCTTTTGACTTATGCACCGGCATGCAGAGGAAACTCCTATTAAATCTTAAGGCAATCAAACAAGACAACTCACTAAGGTTTAAGTTTGGACAACTACTGGTAGGGTTGTTCTTTTATTTCCAAGGCTACTTTCCGAGTGTAGGAGATGTCCAGTGGTCCCCTGACCAACCGGTAACCAAGCAGATAAAGGAAAGCATACAAGCCATTGGAACCGGCTACCTTGAGGTACTGAACAAATATTTTGATGAGTTCAGAAGAAAGATGAGTCAGAGGGTAAGAATCTCAGGTGACATAGTGAAGAAATATGAAGATGACATCTGTTTCACTATTCAGGTGGACAAATGTTTAATGGAGGCTGTTGAGCCTATAATGGAGGAGGTAGAGCCAATGGGCTATGAAGTTATGTTTGACATGCTAGAAGGGTATGCCTCAACCCTTATTGCCTCACCTCTTGACCCAAAGGCTAAGAGGACTAGAACCTACTTGGAGAGGATTGCACCGGTTGAAGAACCATTGGTGAAGAAGGGAAAAGAACCAGCAGCTAAGAAAGCTAAGGCAGTGCCTGCAGCATCGGCACTGGCTACCACTGCAACTCCAAGAGTGACCAAGCAATCACCGGAAAAGAAGAAACCAGAGGTAACACCAGCAAAAGTCTTTGAAAGAAAGAGGAAGACTAAGGAAAATGAACCAAACTCCGAAGAAACCGAGTCTGATGAACAACCAAAGAAGGCAAGACAAATAAAGAAGATGAAGAAGAATGAACTGGCAGCATCTGCACCAGTAAATATAGACATCTCCTCATACAAACCTTTGACACATTGTCAAAGAACAGTAAAAAATATTAGGAGAAAGTTACTTCATGATTTAATATATTATTATGATGAATTTAATAGTGAGGAAAAAGATGAAGTACAACAGGAAATCATTCTTTATTTATGTAAAAATGACCGGTCATCATCAGAGATTAAATCTCAGACACTGGATTCATTATTTAAAGCATTAGATAATAAATGGCACATTGCCATTGAAAAAGAACAAGAGATTAGGGAGAAAGTCTTTGCACAATACTTCCCCAAACTCTCAAATTCAGAATTATTTGATGCCCTAGATCAAAATAAAGGTCTCTTCTTCACAAGGAGAAGAAGACTCTGGTTGTTGGAGGGGAGAGTTGATGATGTTGAAAAAGATACACATCAGCATATGGCTCATGCTATCAGCTCTCACAAAGCATGTATGGCCAACCTCCAAGTGGAAAAGGAACCGGTTATTTCCAAACCGGATGAGGTCTTTGATGAGGAAGGAAACCTGGTGGAAGAACCAATTGACACCATCGATGTCGATGTCCTGGATGTAGAAGATGTCACTCAGGACATACCTTCTAAGGAAACTAGATAGGGGCAACAAGTCGATCAGGGTGGTGAACAAGTTGAGGACACACAACAAGCGGCAAAGGAACAAGAAGAGAAAAAGAAGGGGGATGAAGATGAGAAATAGAAGAACGAGGAAGAAAAGAGGAAGAAGGAAGAGGAAGAACAAAAGAAGAAGGAAGAAGAAGCACAGAAGAAGAAGGAAGAGGAAGAACAGAAGAAGAAGGAAGCAGAATAGAAGAAGAAGAACGAAGAGGAAGAACAAAAGAAGAAGGAAGAAGAAGCACAGAAGAAGAAGGAAGAGGAAGCAAAGAAAAAGGTAGAAGCAAAGCAGAAGCAGAAAGAAGAAGAAGACAAGAAGAAGATGGAAGAGGAAGAGAAGAAAAAGAGAGAAGAGAAAGAGAAGGAAGAGAAGGAGAGGAAAAAGAAGGAAGAAGCAGACAAGACAATCAAAGCGATGAAGAGCACATAGATGGAGACTCCTAAGGCAACCGATAGCCAAGCCAAACCGGCTGGTATCTTGAGTCCTATTGACCTCCAATCTGCAAGTGAGTCTAAGCTTATGCAAAGCATCAAGGTTGCCCAAGATCACCTTGAAAGCATTCGCAGGAAAAGGGAACAAGATATTATTCAGGCGGCTGTAGACACACTTACCGGTTTAATCCCCGGTACTAATCTTCCTAACACTGACTCATCACTAGCACAACTCAAACTTCTATGTACTGTAGTGGATGATCAAGTGCAGAGTCTGGAAGAAGCAGCAGAGGCCAATGTAAAGAAAGAGCACCAAAAGGCTCTTAATGTTGCTCTAGTGAAGAAGTTGAATGAGCTTAGGACTGAACTGTTGAAAGATCAAAAGGACATAAGGAATACCTTGAATGAGGGAAACTTGCTACTCAGCAAAATTTGTCAACCTCATCTGTTCTGTGATGATGTGCTAGCCAAGAAGCAATAGCTTCAAACAGACTTACAGTCCTACTTGGGCACCTTCAAGACTCCTTATGATTCCTTTCCAGCATATGGGCAAACCGTTCACCGATTCCAGATCCAGTCAGCCAAGATGGAGTAAGAGATCAGCACACAGTCTAGGGATTTGCAGGAGCTTCAACTAGTATTTACTTCCACGACTACAAATTCTTCAGAAGTGTTATCTGAACCTGGATGCCCTGACATTCACACAGGAACTGAGCACAGTAGATGCCATGGAGGAACAGGTATCCCAGATGCAGACAGAGAAGGAAGTGGCAACCTCCCTACTTGAGTCCTGGTCCCTATCCATGAAACAATTTTTGCAGGAATATAAATCAGTTTTTGACAAGTATTATTCATTATTGTCATAAACTCTTTTATATATATATGGAAACAGGGTTTTTCAGCGGTACTTTGTCATTGTTGGCAAAGGGGGAGAAGTATATCTGGTTTTTGGTTTTAAATTTTTGATCTTCTGGCACAGGGGGAGAAGTATCTATTTTGAAGTTTTGATATATGCTGTGATATATGCTATATGCTCTGATGATTATGCTCTGTATGCAAAATTGCTATACACTGTGCTGATTAAGGGATAGTGTATATGCTTAGGGGGAGCAATTCTGTTAATGGCAAAGTTTTTGTTGTAAAATACTTAGATGTCAAAATTTTATTTTTCCTAAGTGTTGCCATCAATGCCAAAGGAGGAGATTGTTGGCATTTTTGTTGTTTGTGTTGTGATTGTCATTGATGGACACACACTTGTATTGAGATCCCCTTTATATGTATGAGCTCATGCTCAACCGATATTTGTTCCCACCAGTATGTTGTATACTAGTCTTTAAACTAGTGGTGATTTTGCAGAATGTGTTTCCCGATCTGAAGTGGCATGTCGACCCCAAGCGGTTCGTAGATCACAAGCGATACAAGGGAGCAAAGCAGCTCAACACATTCTTACCAGTCTTCACTTTTGTCAAACCGGCAACTGGTATTTTGTATAAACCGGTAATACTCTGTGATGATTTACCAACCGACATTTTGTGATGAGTTACCAATCCACTGATTGTTTGACGATGCTGACACATTGACGGTGCTTTTTGTGTCATGTTACTAAGTATGTCTAGATTCATTGAACCTAGGAAATTGTAATGTAATCCTATTGGACCGACATGAAATCAGATTCCTTTAAAAGGACATCATGTCTAAGGTTTTAAGTTGTTGCTGAAAGGGTTAATGTTGAGCTAGGGTTTAAGGTGGAAGTTGAGAATGATCTTATCTGAGAAGATCAAGTTGTAACTGTGTGAGAGAGAGAGAGAAGACTGAAGTAATGTTGGAATGCATTAGTTGTGAGCAATATTGGATCTAACCAAGCAGTTTGTGCTATTAGATAGATCAAACACTTGTTGATTACTCACATCTTTGACAAGTATGTAGCCCTTAACCGGGTAGGCCTCAAAGCCTTTGTAAAATCCTCTAACAAGGTGGTTCACACATGTGAATCTAAAATCCTCTAACAAGGTAGTCTTTAATCAGCCTTATCTCCTAACAGAGATTGAGATTCCTAACAGGATCTGTTCTAGTGAAGAACATTGTAAGACCTTAACCGGTCTGGTTTCTATTCTGCAGATAGTGACTTGTGAGTTCCATCTCACTGTGGTTTTTCCCAGTTGGGTTTCCACGTCAAATATCTTGTGTTATGGTTGTATTGCTTTTTTGGGTGAATGCTTTATTCGCATTTTGGTTTGCATGTGTGGTAACCGGTTTGACTGTTAGACTACTTTACCAGTTTATCTTTAGACTGTGTAAGTGTTTTAGTGCAGTAATGTTTGTCATACTAATTCACCCCCCCACCCCTTAATATTCATCAGAGCCACCATGGCTTGGAATCAATCAATGTACAGATCATTTGGAATGTTTGTTTCAATAAGTGCTTGTTCCAATATATCCTTATATTTTGGCGAGAGTTTCAATAACTCAAGTATAGATATCTGAGGGGGAGTTCTCCGTAGTTTATCAACCAAGTTATATTGAGTCTTGGGGAGAGTTGTGGAGGTTGATGTGTTCCCTTTCAAGACATATTTTTGTGCTTTGGTTGTCACATTTATTGACGCATGTTCTTGTTTGTCCTTGATTTTTATGACATTTACTTGATTGTCATATGTCGATATGTGATTGATGGTGTTCTCGTATAGGTGATTAATACAAGCGCCTTTGGTATTGTTTGATGTTGAAGCTCCTCCCTTGTCGTAATTTGGAAGAGGATTTTTCAAGGCTTCATGGTCACCACTCATTTTATGACCATCAACTATTAAATCGCCCCTATCTATCATGTCCTAAACGATTTTCTTTATCCTCATGGAATCATTTGTGTTATGTCCTTTGTTTTGATGAAGATAACAATAATGTGAGTCATTCCACCAAGGTGGTTTGACTTGGGGTTCAAAGTTGCTTGTGGCTAGTAATGTGATGATCTTATTCACCAAGAGTTCCCAAAATGTTGATTATAAGGTTTGTCCTAATGGCATGTAGATGCGTTGATATGGAAAAGTATAGTGTTGCCTTGGTGATTTTTGTTGGTGTTATGTTGAAGCTCCTTGATTGGGATTTCACAGATAAGTGTTAGTGCCTTGATTAGAACTTTTTTTATCGTTATTGGACGGTGGGTTGCCTGATAAAGTCAAAATTGGTTGTTTACACTTCACATTGTTGGCATCAACTACCCCATCATTAACAATGTTTTTGTTCCTTGTCCAAAATTTGGATTTGTCCAAAGTGTTGTTATTATTTTGATTGTTAAAGGTTTTAGTATTTGACAAATTAACATCTTCTTTAGAGAACTTCAATGTTCCTTTCTTGATGCAAGCTTCCTCTACTTGGATACCATTTTCTATCAATTTTGCAAAAGATGGTATGCATTGGAGTTTGAGTTGATAACTCATCTCACTATTTAGATTATCGATGAAGATTTCCATCTTTTCTTTTTCAGAAATGTCTCGAGGATATCTCAAAACCATGCGCCTCCACCATTGTAGAAACACCATGAATGTTTCATTGCTCTTTTGTTTTTTGTTACACACATCCAACATGGTGATCGCGTGTTGAATGTTATAGGAGTATTGTGTTATGAATTTGTTTACCAACTCATCAAATGATCTGATGGGAGGTGTAAGTTTAGACAACCACTCCATTGTTTTCCCTCCCAAACTTCTTGAGAACAATCTCATTAAGTATGTGTCATCATGAGAAAATTCTAAGCTCATGGTACAAAATTCCCGAACATGATCACGAGGATCACTTTTACCATCGTATTTGTCATACTTTGGTATATCTGAATTTGGGGGAAAAGGTACCATGTTCAATCTCCTATCAAAAGGATAAGGAGAGATTTCATCCAAGGAGTATCATACTATAGTTCCTTGTTGTATGTTTTGCATTTGTCTTTGCAATGTTTGGAGTTGTTGTGCAAGAGTAGCCATGGGTGCATTTGGCCTTCGATGGGGAGCTTCCCCTCGTTCATTAAGATTGTCCTAATTGCGAGCATGGTCTTGTTCGTGGGTGTTGTCTTGTTCATGGGTGCGATCTTGGTTGCATATGTTTTCTGGATCATGTGTCTCTTCTTCTCTTCGTTGTTCTTGATAGGAATAGTTTCTTGACCTTGTTCTTGAAATTCTCTCATCTATATTCCTCAAGTTTTTTGTATCGAAATCTTCAGGAATGTTGACTCCTTTGCTAGTTAGCATGAGTAGATATTTTTCCTTGTCTGCTTCTATAAGTCTTTCTACAAGTTTTTGGAAAGATGTGTTTTCTTAACATTCTTGGAGAAGTTCCTCGGTGATCTCTATTTCTCCCATATTTGCATACTCATCAAAAGGATTGGAACATCTACGACCCATACTCAATTCTGGCTGTGATTCTTTATGTTTGTTTCTTTGAGATCGAGTGACAATGGGCATTAATATATCTCTACCGTGATGAATTCTTCTTCTTCTATTGGGGTTCTTGGTGGAGTTGGTGGCTCAGGTCGAGCTTCATTATAAGTGATAAGGGTTTTTGGGAACAAAGCGGGGTTAATCCTTCCTCCACTATTCAGGCGTTTGTTGAATGTCACTTTATGAATGTAAGCCCTACTTCTCAACGACTCTTTGTCAAATTCATTTGTTTTTCCTTCAATATACAATCGCATATGACGCAAGAATGCACGATGTGATGCAAAGAGTTGACGATTGATATAGAGAAATTTATTCCTTTTAACAAGTATCTTAGAACTAGGTTATCTCTTCTTCAACTTAGTCTTTTTATGAAGACTCGTTCTTCTCAAAATATGAGGAGTGGTCACAAATGATCAAAGGTTGATGTTGATGTTTGATGTTGGATACTTCATTTGAAAACTCAAGTTTAATTTATCAAGTAGAGGTTTAGTTCGATTCGCCTCCACAAAAAATGTGTGTCAAATGATATGGATAAATTCTCCTGATATGGAAACTTGATTTGACGACTTAAGGACCTAACTACGTATTTGTTTTGATAGGATCCGCTGGATGGTGGAATTGTGATCACTGTTCTGATACTCCTTAATTTTTTTGGATGAAGTCTAATCTCAAGCTAGTTAATAATTTGAAAAACTCATTCTAAGAGTGCTTGTTGGATTTGGAAACTTTCTCACTAATGATCTTTTTTGAAGTTTTGCTGCTGGATTTGCTGAAGGACCTGGAAGGGTATTTGAAATTGTTGATAAAAAATTTCCCAAAGTGACCGATTTTCTCTTTGTTTTTCACTAATATTGATCATGTGCTAAGATAGAGACCCGATGCACTAAAGTAAGTTCTTGAAGCACTACAGAATGTTCACTATGCGCTATAATGCCTTTCCCACGTGCTACTTCAAACTGTTTGATAATGAATTGGCTAGACAGGTTATGCACTAATATGTCCCTGTTACGCACTAATTTTTTATATGAAAATATTATAATATGTCTTGAATGCGCTAGGTTGATGCTTGAATGCGCTACCTAAAATTTAACCAGTATGATACTTATTATGCACTAAGTTGAGAGATGAAAGCGCTAAGTTTTGGTGCAAATGTGCTACTGAATGCTTGTGACGCACTAGCTTGTTGCTCCTATGTGCTAACTATCCTGATTTCTTTGTTTGATGCTTTTGCTATGATGTTAAAAAAAATAACACTTGTGATTTGATGGATGATTTTCTGAAAATGACTTGAAAACATGACATATAGAAGAGATAACATTTTGTATATGCTAAACAAGTAGTGTATGTTCTTTTGAGGATATTTTCAAATCCTCGATGTTTTCATTTGTTTGGATTACAAAGAAGACATATCAAGGAGACTCTTTATTCAAAGGTTATCAACAATATCATAAACCACTAGTCTCGATACTCCATCAGCTCAAACAACCTTGTCACCCCCTAGGGGGCACTCATTTTTTTGCCTTTTTCCATAAATTAACCCAAACTAAATTGCTTCACAATTGAGTAGTTATCTTGGGAGATATATGGTGAGTGATTTTGGGGGTGGATTCTTCCCCACCCTTGCACTATGATATTGCCAATGTTTGGCAACTGACTCAGTTCAAAGTTTCTAATGCTAAGGTTCTTAATTAGGCTTTTGTTTGGTCTTTAGTGATAAACTCCCTCGGGAGGCTTCCCAACCTTTAGAACAAAGGCTTTAAGTATCTTAAAGATACTGGGGGAAGACTAATCACTAAGCAAAACCATTGAAGGAGACTTTCGTCAGCCTCCACATTTGATTATAGTGGTTTGGAACACTTGGCGATAAAGTTATTTCCCACTTAGGTCATTCCCCTCTCACCGGTCATTAATGGTGCCCTAAGGGCAACTCGAGAGGACATGCCTTCTAAAGGATTTAATTGCTTGAAGTAAAAAAAAGAATAAGAGTGGTTTGGATTTTTGGTCACCCAATTAAGCGGAGAGCATATACCTTCCACTTTCGAGACAAGGCAAACAATTTTCTTTTTAACTTCCAAGGCAATGATTTGCTAAGATCTATTTGGAGGTGTTGCTCCAACAAGCATGGTGTTATTTTTAGCCCTTCATAGCAAAATATGTGTTTCAAAACTTTGGAAAATAAAACTGGTCAACAAAATAAAATCATGTATTGGTCAACAAAATGAAATTCGTGCAACCAATCGTCAATGAAGTTATTTTTATTTTGTACAAAAATGAAAGTGAGGTCCTTTTTAACTTTGCAAAATAAAGTTTGTTTGTAGTTCTTTTTAACCTTTTGCAAAATAGAAAGTAAGGTCTTGTTTTAAGCACCAAAGAAATGATGAGGTTCTTTTTAACTTGCGGGAAATGAATTCTTTTTAAACCAACTTGAAAAGCTAGGAAAAAAGAACAATCAAATTTCTAAATCTAACTCCTCCAATCTGCAAGAAATGATTAGTAACCTACAAAAAAAGAAAGGTAGTGAAAAAATTAAAATCTTAGGCGGGCTTATACAAGCCTAATTTTCTAACTCTGTTGCAAACTATCACTTCTCTCTGTCAGAGTTACAGGTTGAACTTCTGCACAAATGTGCTACAGAAAGGTACAAAAGCACTAAAGTATGACTCCTATGTGCTACTCTAATTTCCTAATGCACTATGTTGATACCTCGATACACAAGAAATAAATAGAAAGTGTTGTGCGCTAAAAGTAAGCTCCAAAGTGCTACAAGGAGGCTCCTGTGCACTAAATAGTGCGATGAAGGAACTACTGTTTGCCACAGATGCGCTGAAGTATACTCTAGACATGCTAAAAGGGTATTCCAATGTGTTTGGAATCCTTATCCTGCACAAAAAATTGTTATTTATGGGGATGTGCCCCATGGTGGGTGCTAGAAATGTATGCGGTAAAATGTGGTGATGAAAATGAATAACTCAAATCCAAAAGACCCACACATGAATGAGACTCTTGGTGCAAGTATATGAACTAACTGAAGTAGTTCGACTTCCAAAGGAGTGTCCCATTTTTCTCTATCTCACAAGATCCCTAAAGTCAATGTTTTTCTCTCAGATCATTGAGCAAAGTGACTTAGGAATGACAACTCCAAGAACGAGTGATGTTTGATTTATATGCATGAATGCATTCTAAGATGTATGATATTGAAACTACGATGATTAAGCTAGCATAAGTATGATGATATTGTTGGCATATGATGAACAGACATGTTGATATGATGATAATGTATGTTGTCATTGATGTCAATAAGTGTAAGTGAACCGGTATGCAGATTGAAAGAAGTTGGTGAACCGGTATGAAGTAATGTAGTGAACCAGTGTCATGGTTTCACTAAGTGTGACTACTGGTTGGTAGTCTCAGCTCTAGGGTTTCCAGTTTAGCAATCCATCTTGTGCAATGCAACTGATGACATCATGTGATGAGTTAGCTAAGGGATGAGGATGAGATTGAGGTGCCACGTCAGCTTTGTGCACATGAAGGATTTCCTTGAGGATTTTGCATGAGAAGATCAACTGCATTAAAAGTCTACCTCAAGAATGAACATTCTTCTTGGCGGTATGAGAAGAAAGTGTGATGAGTCATTGATTCCCATGTGCGGTGAAGAATGGACGATGAAGATTGTCTTGTGATCTGTTTGAAATTGTATTTCTCTATGCAAAGTGTTTGGACGGTCAGGATTGGACCGCTCGTATTGTAAACCTAAGATGGTCAGGGTTTAGGGTTTATGCTACGGACCTAATTGTTGTCTATAAGGTCGACGATGTTTGTTATTTTAAGTTGTTGGCAAATGTTGTGTGTGTATCTGAGTGATGAGATATTTGCCAAACCAGTAAGAGAAAATTGCAGAGTGTGATTGCAGAAGTAGAGGAACTGAAAAGGATCTGCCTTGGCATGTAGTGTTGTTATCAGATCTGAGTTTTTACTTGTTGTCTTCTAACCATTTCAATAGTTGGAAAATCCCTTTATCGGGTAGCTTTCATAGGCTTATTGTAAATCCTCTAACCAGGTGACTCAATTTTATTGAGCTCTTTAAATCCTCTAGCAAGGTAACCTTTAACAGGGTATAGAGCCATCCCTTAATCGGCTGATCTTTAACAGGATCGGTTCCTAGAAGAACCTTATTGTAAATTCTTTAACCAGACTAGGCTCCTTACAGAGCGAACTTCAAAAGAGTTCAAAAACAAGCTTGTGGGTATTCATCCCCACCGTGGGTTTTCCCATTTGGGTTTCCACCTGAAAAATCTGTGTGTCATGTGTTATGAATTTTTCATGTGATTCTTTATTTAAGTGATGATGCATGCAGAGCTAATGGTTATGGTATTGGTGATACACCACATGCATATGTTTATGGGTGAAGTTGTTATCAAGTATTTAATGTATTTGAAGTGTTCAGACTTATCAGTTTATGTTGTCTGAAGTCTTACTGTGTTTAACCGCTATTGCCATGGTTAAGTTCAATGATGAAAACAACCGGTTGGTATTGCTTTAACTTGATAAGATTGTGAGAAAGTTTTTGTCTATACTGATTCACCCCCCCTCTCTCAGTACCAGTTAGGTTATCTGTTGTTCATCATTATTCATCAGATATGATAAAATATTAGAAAATTATCCTAGCAATGATATACTAGTATAGCATGAATATTCTATGATAGATTAACATGCTTCTAAATGCTATTATGATGATTTAACAAAGAGAGGCTAAATGTTTAGTAATTTAGGCTATAATATAGATGCATGAAAACTAGGAGATTGTTTCTAAAAAAATAAGAAATGAGAGCTCTATTTATAGGGAAAATAGGGCAATGGATGGTCAATATTGAATAATCTTAACAAGGGTCGGGATTGAAAGTTAATCAACCCATGTTTACAATTCTCACCAATGAAATGGTGACAATTGTCAACAAGAGGTTGCTTGAGAGGAGATGTAAGAAGCATTATGAGAAGACATGAAGGTTACCCTAGGAGGTAAGGGTTAAGGTTAGGTTAGGGTTATCCATTGGATAAATCTTTTACTCAAGGGGTAAACTCTTGTGCAAGGATTAATAGGATAACCAAGGTGAAAGCCATGAATGCTTGATGAGACCCTTGGGTTAGATGAGGGTTAAGTTAGAGAGAAAGTCTCTAACCATGCAAGAAGGTTGAGTTAACCATTAATGGTTAAGAAGACTTTGAGGGTTAACTTGTTGAAGACATAAAGCCTTTAATGCATTTCAAAGACTTTGGAGGCTTTGAGAAGTGACTTCTCTTTGCTTAAGAAGATGACAATAATTAGGAGATAACTTAGGCTAAATTGGAAGTGGTTTAGAAGAATCTAGAAGGGATTTAAGAGGCAAGTGGGAGATGTAGGAAAATGCAAGTGGAGGGAAAAGGATTTTAATTAAAATAAAATTTCTTTATTTCAACTAAAATAGAAGCAACTTGCATAAATACAAGTGGGGTATTTAATAAATAAATTAGATTTATTTATTTACAAGGATCAATTTTATTAAATGTAAATTTAATTAAAAAGGGAGAAAGGGGAATTAATTAAATAATTCAATTTATTTAATTAAAGGCTAGAAAAGGTTTAGGTGAATTTAATTAAATAAATTGAGTAATTCATTTAATCAAATATATGGCAATGAAGAAATTAATTAAATAGAACTTAATTAATAAGAGGAATGGGGTTAAAATAAATATTAAATATTTATTTAGGAAAGTGGTCAGATTTATACGTCTACACCTATATTTCCTTGCTTGGTTTTGATGTGTGGATGTCTATCAAAAATGGGTATACTATCCCTAGTGTTCCTCCCACTGATCCGGGTGCCAAGAAGGAGTATGAGAACAATGCAAAGGTTAAACATGCTATCTTGAGCAGGTTGTCTAATAATGAGTTTGTCAGGTCATGCACTGTGCATCCGCAAAGGAGACTTGGGATAAAATGAAGAGGTCATTTGAAGGAGATGCAAAAGTCAAAGAAGCCAAGCTGCAAACACTAAGGGGTCAGCTTGAAGGCATCATGATGAAGGATGAAGAAAAGATTGCAGACTACCTTCACAAATTTGATGAAACTGTGAACACCATTAGAGGAATTGGAGAAGAAATTGCAGATGAGATTCTTGTCAAGAAGGTACTTAGATCTCTCACACCTAAGTATGACACTAAGGTGTCTGCTATAGAAGAATCTGAGGATCTGAAGACCTTCATAATGGATGAGCTATTTGGCTCATTGATAGCCTATGAAATGAGAACAACCGGTGATACATCCTCAAGGAAAGAGGCAGTGTTCAATTCCACCAATAAGGGCAAAGAAGTGGTTTCTCATAAAGGATCCAGTGAAGACTCTAATGTAGAGGTAGCAAAATTTATCAGAAAGCTCAAAAGAGGATCCAACAAGTATAAAGGAAAGCTACCACTCAAATGTTTCAACTGTGGTAAAGTTGGACACTTTTGTACAAAATGTCCTTATAATGAAACTGGTGGAGTTGAGTCAAGAGGCTTTAGCAGATCTACTAGTAAAGATAAAGAAAGAAATGTCTATCGACAAGGAAGAAGAGGCTACCAGAAGTAGAACAACCTATATACTATTGAGGATGATGCCACAATTGAAGAAAGTGCATCAGAAGATGACTACCAAGAGAAAGAAAGAGAAGTCGATCTCTTTATGGCACTTGATGAACCGGTTGGTGAAGATGAGGAAGAAGAAGATATTGAGGCTGAAGTGGATCTAGAAGGTGAGCTTATAAGTTCTCTTGAGGAGCTGAGTAAAATAAGAAGAGAACTTAAGAAATTCAAGCTTGCTGCAGTAGAGGAACAAGGTCTCTTGAAGCAATCCCTGGATGAGTCAAATCAAGTTATATCTAACTTGAAACTACAGTTGGAAGAGTCCAAGAGGATATGTGAAGTTACTTCCTCTAATCTGATAAAGAAGGAAAAGGAGCATCAAGATCTGGAAGCAGAAATAGTGAAGCTCAGAAAGGAGCTTGAAGAAAGTAAGGAAGAAATAAAAGTGAGAAGCAAATATGAAGGCAACACCGAAGCCTTAGACAAGATGTTGAGAAAATAGAAGCAATCCAAAGATACCAGTGGCTTAGGATTTGAAGCAGGTCAAAGTTCAAACAACAAAGACACATCCGGTAAGGAGATACAATTCACTTCTTCCAATGAAGGTAAAGAGAAGAAGACGTTCACAGTAAGCAAAGATACTGGGAAGAAGACATATGTAGCTGCTATTAGAAATCGCCACACAAACCGGTATACACAATCAGTGAACCGGAGGACACACTCAATATACCGACATGCAGATCCAAGGAGAAATGCAAGAGTTGACCATGAAGGATTTAGCAAAGTCAGTAGCATGAAAGGAAGACTCCTGGTGAGGTAGTCATTTGTAGGACCAAGGCAACCTAATTGGTATGTTCCAAACTTTCATGGTTATTATTACCGGTGTAACAAATTTGGGCATAGAATAGCTAACTGTAAATTAACCTTTAAGTTTACTATGATTTATGAAAGTGGAAATCCTTTAAATACACAATGGGATATGAATGTTGTCTATTATCAGTGCAATGGATTTGGTCATAGGATTTTTGAATGTAGGAAGAATAAACCGGTGTCCTACAATAATTTTAAAGATTCATCTTTAAGTGAAAGTGTGAAATGCTATAACTATCACGAGTTTGGACATATAGAAAAGTTTTGTAAAAACAGAAAGATAAAGCAGAAGAAGAGAGATCCTGATCAAGAATCGGTAGTTGAACCAGAGCACAAAATAGCAACTAACAAGAAGAAGGAAACCAAACCGGTATGGGTTGAGAAAGAAAAAGAAAAGATAGAATCAAGTTTGATAGTGTGGACTGCTTTACATGCTGAAAGGAAAAATCTATGGGTTGTAGACAGTGGTTGTTCCAACCACATGACCGGTGATAAAAATAAATTTAACAAGCTTGAAGACTTGAATGGTGGCTCGGTAAGATTTAGAGAAAAGTCATCCATCAAAATAAAGGGAAAAGGTACTTTAAATGTTGATGAAAAATTGAAGGCATGTGATGTATATTATGTGGAAGGCCTAAAGCATAATCTATTGAGTGTGAGTCAGATGTGTGAAAAAGGTAATAAATTCACCTTTGACTCTACTAGTTGCCAAATAAAGAAAGAGAGTACCAGTCAGGTTGTGGCATAAAGAAAGAGAACAAATAAAAATGTTTACAATCTGAAGGAATGTTATGAGTCCCAATCCATGATGTGACGGGTTGATGAAAGTTGGCTGTGGCACCGAATATTAGGCCACATAAAATTTGATAACTTAGTTGTAGTAAGCAAAAAGGGGTGTGTAAGAAATATTCCACCCATCATCAAACCGGTAAGCACATTTTGTGATGAATGTGTGGAAGGGAAGCAGACTAAGGTGAGCTTCAAGACAAAAGAGCGCAGCTCCTCAAAACCTCTTGAAATGGTACATACAGATCTGTGTGGTCCAACTAGGACAAGTGCTCTTGCCGGTGAAAGATATTTTATGCTCTTTGTTGATGATTATTCAAGAATGACATGGGTCACTTTCCTACAAGATAAATCACAAGCATTTGACAAATTCAAGATCTTTAGGAAGATGGTGGAGAAGGAAAGTGGGTGCAAGCTAAAATGTCTAAGATCATATCAAGGTGGAGAGTTCACATCAAATGAGTTTGAAGATTATTGTGAAAGACATGGAATTAGGAGGCAATACTCAGCCCCTAGGACACCACAACCAAATGGAGTGGTAGAAAGGAAGAACAGGATAGTTAAGGAGATGGCCAGAACCATGTTAAATAAGGCCAATCTACTAGACACATATTGGAAGGAAGTTGTTCATACTATTGCATATACTTTGAACCAAGTTCAATTAAGAACAAACAACATAATGACACCTTATGAGTTGTGGTATGACCGGAAGCCATCAGTCAATTAAGAACAAACAGCAAAATGACACCTTATGAGTTATGGAATGATGAACAAGTCAACTTCTGCCTCATGACTGAAGTAGAACCTAAAACATTCAATGAGGCCAGCAAAAGACATGAATGGATGGATGCCATGGAAGAAGAGTTGCAAAAAATTGTGAAGAACAAGACTTGGGAATTAGTCCCTAGACCGGAAGGCAAGAACATCATTGGCACTAAATGGGTCTACCAGAATAAGATGAATGAAGAAGGTAAGATTGTTAGGCATAAAGCTAGAATTGTGTGCAAAGGATACTCTCAAGTAGAGGGCATTGACTTTGAAGAAACATTTGCACCGGTAGCTAGATTAGAAGCAATTAGAATATTTCTATCCTTTTCTGCCTACAAGGGTTATAAAGTATATCAAATGGATGTAAAATTTGCCTTCCTAAATGGAAATTTGGAAGAAGAAGTGTACATGGAGCAACCAGAAGGATTTTTGTTATATGATGATGAAACCTTTGTGTGTTGGTTGAAGAAGGCCATGTATGGTTTAAAGCAAGCTCTTGGAGCATGGTATTCAAGATTAGATCAATACCTGAAGGAGAAAGGATTCAAAAATGGGAGTGCTGACAACAATTTACACATAAAGAAAGATGGAAACCACATGATCATTATGGTTGGGTATGTAGATGACATTATTTTTGGAGGCAATAAGGACACCATTTGCAAAGAATTTGCTGATCAGATGTAGTCATAATTTGAGATGTCAATGCTTGGGGAATTGACATATGTCCTTGGTTTGCAGATATTATAGCAAGATAAGGGAACCTTTATCTCACAAACAAGTATGAAAAGGATATGTTGAAGAAATTTCAAATGGAGGATTGCAAACCAGTAAGTACCCCCATGGTGATCAGAAGCAAATTAAGCAAGAATGATGAATCATCGGTGGTGGATCAGACATTGTATAGATCCATGATAGGCAGCCTATTGTATCTAACTACTTCCAGACGGGATATAGTGCAGGCAGTATGCATGGTGGCCATATTTCAAGTTGCACCAAAGCAGTCATATATGAATGTTGTAAGCATAATTTTTAGGTATCTCCAAGGAACAATCAGTTATGGATTGTGGTACCCTAAACAAGGGGAATTCATCTTGGAAGAATACACTGATGATGATTGGGCAGGTTGCATTGATGACCAGAAGAGCACAAGTGGTGGTGCATTCTTCCTAGGTGACCAGTTGGTCTCATGGCATAGCAAGAAGCGGGTTTTAGTCTCCTTATCAACTGCTGAAGCAATATACATTGCTTCTACATGCTTCTCGCAGGTACTTTGGATGAAGAAAATCCTCAAAGACATATAGGTGGACATCACTAATCCTAATCTCATCCGGTGTGATAATTCGAGTGCCATCAACATATCAAAGAATTTGGTGATGCATTCTAGGACAAAGCATATAGCCATCAAGTTTCATTTTATCAGAGAGAATGTTGAAGGACAGGAAGTAAAGATAGACTATGTCCCTACCGAAGAACAAGTAGTAGACATTTTCATCAAACCATTGTCGGTAAGCACTTTTGAGTACCTAAGACACAAGTTGGGAGTTGTGTAACCTACCTTATGCACTTGAGAAAGGAAGGATTTATATGGTTCGGGGGGAGTTCATATAAGCATCTATAACTCTTGAACCACATCTCAGTACCGGCTGCAATCTCTGGTAGCAATCTAAGGGGGAGCTAGGTATGGATCAAAGGGGGAGTGTATAGTACCCTTTATCATTGTGTCAAAGGGGGAGAAATCTACCGCTATGAAGTGTCTTGCAATAATTTGACATCAATGCCAAAGGGGGAGATTGTTGGCATTATTGGCATTAAGTTGTCATTGATGTCAACTGGTTTGGCAAGGTCACCAGTAAGTAAGAAGTGGTGACTAGTACAAGAAGATCAAGACATATGATGGAAATGCATATGAAGTGTGACATCTATCGGTAAAGCAGGATTACCGATAAGGCACAAACCGAGATGAAGGTTGGCTGTTTGTTTGTGATGAAGAGGTGGAATGTTAAAAGAATCACAATAACACTCAATGAGTAGAACATAGAGGATGGCATGAGGACATATTGGAAGGCAAGATAAATTATCAAGAGGATGTGTTGTCGGTACAGAGGATGTTTGTTGGTCACACCGGTAAGGTGAACTGAGCTGATAGTCAACCTTGGTCAACAAAGAATGTCGAACTGACATAGAGATCCAATAAAGGTGGATGTAAACAAACATGATAGGTGGATGCTAGGTGGTGATATTGCACAGGTCAATGGAGTGTACATCAACATAACATGTTAGCAAGTAGGTCAATTTTTATGAAGAACCTGCAAGTCACGGAAGATGCCAGAGGATTGCAGCTCGAGGAAGGCAAGTTGGCAAATGACTGAATTGATCCTGCAAGAAGATTTGATCTTCGTACCCATTTGCTGAAGGAAACAAAAAATCCATTAATGGCGTATGACAGATAAAAGCAGAAAAGCGTGGTGCAGACCTCCATATTTAGAAAATGCATATTGGAATGCAAAGCTTTGCTGGTGTTGATCGATGTCATGAAGTTAATATCCCTGGAAAAGTAGATAGAATCAAATCGGATTTGGTTCGAGGTGGAGAAGGAAAAACCTAACATGACAGTGTTTTTATGCGGTTTTAGGCGGGAATCCAAGATTATAAATATATGAGATCGAGACAAAAATGATTGATGCTTGATGTGAAAAAGGAGAGTGAAAAGAGCTTGAGCACAAAGAGGGATCATCTTCCCTAGAATTTATTCTAAGAAAGTTGCAGAGTGAGTTAGCAAGCAAATCGGTGAGAGGGTCTACCTAACAAAGGTAGAGAACCGGTAAACTATTACAGGTCTAATAGTTAAGTTAACCGGTGAGGTGTGATTGATTAAGAAGGCATCCAAGTGTGACATAGTGGGTTGTGAGGCTAAGAGAGAAAGAAGAGAGACCAAGAATTGGAGAGAGTAATTTTATAACTAGCGGTGTGAGATCTAGTGACGAAGAGAAGACTGTTAACCGACAGAAATCTATTTGATCAAGTGTTGTAGAACTCATTTGCAACCAGAAGCTATAATTATATCAAAATTGTATTTTAATATACATAACCAAGTTGGATCTTGGTGCAGGGGTTGGTGCTCCTTTGGTTGGTGCCCTAAATTAGCAGGGGTTGGTGCCCTAAATCTGTGTAATTCTTTGTTTCACTTGTGAGGCTAGATTGGAGCAGTAGTCAGCTCCAGCAACATTTCTCAACGAGGTTTTTCCCATATTGGATTTTCCTTGTACATCTGGTGTTGTGGGTTGCATTTATGTGTTTGTCTCTTTTGGTATCTTCATTTTTCTTACCAATTTGACAATTTAGTGCTTAGGATAATAACCGGTATTCTAAGGTTGTTTTAAAAAGGAAAAAATTTAGGAACCACTAATTCCCCCCCCTCTTAGTGGTACATTGTGGTCAACACATGTGTAGTTTGGGGTACCGGTTAAGTATCTGACAGAAAAATGAAGACCAGAGGGCTGTGATTCAGGGGGAGTTCATAGTCATATTTTATGATTGGTATATGATACACTTGACACATGAGGAGATCAAGTGTCATTGCTTTTGCATCATGGACTGGTATACAAGGAGCTGTGAACAAAGATGCAAGTTACCTGCACAGGGAGAGAATATGTCAAAAATATTTGTGTAAGTTCTCCGATGCAAGTGCTTCTAGTTGAGAGGTTGCAGAGCATAGTGGTAAAAATGGAACAAGCAACCAATCCAAAAAGGGGAAGAGAGAGCTTACGGTATGTGGATTGTCAATCCCCTTTGCCATTGTTGTCAAAGGGGGAGAAAGAATCTATAGTATACCAGATACTACATGTGTCGACATCAATGCCAAAGGGGGAGATTTTTAAAATTGTGTTGTCATTGATGTCAATTGGCATGGGTGAATAGTTGATATGCTGACAGTATTATCAATAGGTAGTATGGACAGTGAAGCCAACAGGTAAGCAAGTCAGAGTAACTGGTTTACATGTCAGTATTGGGAAGAAGAAACCGGTTAGTGGGTATGCATGTTGATGTTGAACAAGCATTATAGAGAAGTGACTAGTGAGTGATGAGAACCGAAATGCATGTGATCGGTAGAGCTTGCTGCAATATCAACTAATGAAGGGTCAATAGTGCAACTGGTATGCTAGTGTGATGCCCACTAGCAGGACTCCCACCAGATGAAGAGAAGGTTGACAGAAATTTTTCTACTTCAGTGAGCAAAGATGACATATGGAAAAGGTACTAGGACATATATCAAGTTGGAGATGTATCCTCTCCTTAGTAAAGTCACATCTTTACCTACAGGTGACAGATCTTCCTCCACCAGTGTGTAGCAGTGAAGTGCATTTGTCTATTCTTCCCACCAACCGGATGATCAAAGTGGAAGATGAGGAATTCTCTAGAGTTTAAGATCAAGGATGTACATTGGATCAGCATGTCAAGACATGATCTACTCCCTGGATAGAGAAGGAGGAGTTGAGATGATGTGTTTGTCACCTTGACAAACCGGTTGAGAGGAGAACCTTTCAAATGAAGATAAGGCTCTATAGTTGTACACATGGAGTGACTGGGATGCAAATGGTGAAAGGGTCCTTCCACATATGCATAGTTGTTGGGGGATGATGGCATGAAGGTATCATGCATATTATCGGTATGAAGACAGAAACATGTCAACCGGTAAACAAGGTGGTTACTAGTATGCAGCAAAGAGTCAAGAGGCAAAGTGGAGTACTCATAATCAGGTGGTAAGGTACATGATGAATCACCATGGATATCTACTATTGGTCAGCAAGGTGATGACCAGTAAATGTGATGCACCAGTTGTGCAAGAGACCGTATGGTAAGATGGTTAACTAGTAAGGTGAGGTGTACCAGTAGGGTTAGATGACTGGTAGGTGTGCACCAGTTAAGTATTTGTTCGATGACCCTATCTGGACCAACACAGAGGTCTAAGCTGATGAATACTGACAGTGATGCCACGTGGAGTTGAAGTGGCAAGCATGCAGAGGTCGGTGAAGTGTCGTGTCGATGATGTTGTTGGCGTTGGTCGACATTTAATGTTGACTGTGACAATCATGGGGAATTACAGAAGAGTACGACTCAAGGCAAATCAGAGGATGCCCCCCCCCTGAGGAGTTTATCAAAGTAGGAGATCTGATCAACTTATTATCTTGGGAAAGATATCTGTGAGACCATTTAATGTGATGGAAAGAAGCGAGTCAGTGATCAGTCTGTCGTATTTTCTAAACATAGCAAATATGCATTGGAAGCCATAAGATTGGTAGTGATGGATGACTTGTTTCAGGTCCAAAATGTCAGAGAAGAGATTTGATTGGATCTAGTACACCAATTTGGTCAGTGAGCAAACCCTAGCACGTAAAAGTTCAAACTCGCACTTTGGTGGGAAAGCTCTGATATTTATGTTAATGCAAGATTGAAGTTGTAGTATGCTAGTTGGCGAAGGAGAGTGATCCTGAGCAAAGAAGAGATCAGATAAGACTGAGAAGAGTCAAGGAACTTAGTTTTTGAAGAAAAGAGATAGCAGGGAAGGTTAAACTAGTGAGAGGGTTCAACAATGGCTTAACTGACAAGATCAGAAAAAATTGACAAACTGAAAAGTGAGTTGCAGAGGTACAAACTGATAATTTTCAAGACAAATGGAAGATAGAGAAGAGTAAAGTAGTTGTATGTGTGTATGGGAGAGAAGATCCGACATCTAGGGAGTAGAGAAAGGATAAACTGGTGAGAAAAGTAACAGGCAGTAGGTGTATATTCTAACTGTTCATCCTACAGGCAGAGGTAGAATCGATGTGTCAGCAACAATAGTGAAGGTGAGTAGAGAGATTGAGAAAGAGATAGAAGGAAGAGTTGGATTCAACCGGTGAGGTAGAGGAGGTGAGAAATTGACATGGTAAAGTGTATGCAGTGGTTACAAGATTCACTTGTAATCAGACTATTACTTTTGTAATTGATTATGTTCATGATAGATCACTGATTTGGATCTCAATGCAGGGGTTGGTGCTCCTTGGGTTGGTTCCCTAAAGAAGGAGTGGTACTCCTTGGATTGGTTCCCTAAATGTTGTAACCGAGTGTTTCATTATGAGGCTAGATTGGAGAAATAGTCTCCAACAACTCTTCTCACTGATGTTTTTCCCATCTTGGGTTTTCCTTGTATATACCAGTGTCATATGATTGCATTGTGAAGTCTAGCTTTATCTCGTCGGTAGGTTTACTTGTGTTTGCTTTGCTAAATGGTACTCACTCTTAGGATCAAAAGGTGAAAGACTTTTGGAAACCACTGATTCACCCCCCTCTCAGTCGTACAATGTGTTCAACAAATAATTCAAAGAGATAACCTTTGAGCATATTCCTAGAGACAATAATAGAGCTATTTATGCTTTGGCTACAATTGCTTCTTTGATTAGCATGCCACAAAATACAATCCATTGTGACTTCTTGGTGGATAATCTCTTGGTCCCTATATATGATATCCCTTCGTCCAAACTTATATTTGTTATTGGTCACAATTCCCCTTGGTACAATAATATTTTCACTTACCTTCACAACAACACCCTTCCACCTAACCTTTCCAACAATCAATGTGGTACCTTTATCTGCTAAAACTCCTGCTACGTAATCATTTCCAATACCCTTTATTGTAGAAGTCTTGATGGTACTCTCCTTAGATGTCTAGAGTGTCAGGAATTCCAAACCATGTTATGTGAGGTACAGAGAGGTATATGTGGGTCTCACTCTAGTGGTACAACCTTAGCTAAGAAATTGATGAGGATTGGTTACTATTGGCCCACTATGGAGAAAGATGCCTATCAATTTGTCAGAAAATACAAGCATTATTAGATTCATAGAGACTTGATACGTGCCCCAGCACAAGAACTACAACCAATTGCACCGCCTTAGCCCTTTTGTCAATAGGGACTTGATCATGTGGGTAAAATTGACCCTCCATCATTAAATGGCCATAAGTTCATAAAAACCACCACTGAGTACTTCACAAAGTGGATTGAATTTGTTCCCCTTACACAAGTTATCTCTAAACAGATCACCACATTCATTCTCAACTACATCATATGTTGGTATGATGTTCCCCTTTCCATCATCATGCATAACATGCATCGTTTCAAAAATCAAGATGTTTGTGAGCTCTGTGAGAAGTTCCATATCCAACACCATTTCTCCACCCCATACTATCCCCAAGGCAACAATAAAGCTAAGGTATCTAATAAAACTATCCTAAAAAATCCTCAATAATATAGTCAATGATGTTGGTCGTGATTGGCACATACAACTTAATCCTTCCTTGTGGGCCTACCGCATGAGTGTGCATACCCCTACTAGCACAACACCATACTCACTTGTCTATGGAACTGAATCTATCTTACCCATTGAGGTTGAGTTACCATTTTTGTGGGTCCCCTTATGTGATCTTATTAGTGATGATGATTATAGAGTCTCCTGACTTCAAGATCATGAATTATTGGATGATCATAGATAAAATAATTTTGATCATCTTTAAGCATACCAACAGTGCATGAGTCAAAGCTGCAATCATAAGGTGAAACATCAAACATTTGAGGTAGGTGATTTGGATCTCAAAGAAAATCCTAAGAATCAACAAGATCAAGAGAAACATGACAAATTTGAACATAATTGGCTAGGCCCAAGCTATATTGCCACAACAGTTTATGGTTGTAGAGCGTATTAGTTATCTACTCTCAAAGGTGAACCAATTGAAGATCCTATCAACGTTATGCAAATGCACATGTTCTACACTTATTCCTTTAGAGAATACCTTAAAAAATAAATCAAAAATACAAAAAATTAAAAAAATAAAATAAAGTAAAGAGAAATAAATTCATCCAATGGTGAAGACCACTTCGGTGGCACCCTGGGAAAGTACCATGGTGAAAAGTGGGAAATTGGGGTCATGTGTAGTGGCTTTTCTCCCCCCTCTTTTAGGATTTCACATCATTCTTTAACTTCACACACACTCATAGCCTACCACTTCATAATAAACATTTCATCCCCATCATGGCTTGTTATTCTTGTACCAAGGTCATTTGCTTTCCACAATAAAATCCTTTTGCTAGCTTTGCTTCACCCATAATAATCAGGTCCTATCTCTAACTGGGGGAATATGCTTTACCTAGTGATGGAATTGGATCCTTGACACCACATGTTGTGAGGAACATTTTTTTTCTACCTTCCTTATTTTTCTCACGATTCGTAATAAAGTTTTACTTGCATCATTGATCCGCAATAAAGTTTCCACTTTCTCTACAATAAAGCATATGTTTCATGGAGTGAGACAATTTCATATGAGACATAACCATCATTCATGCTTCAACAAAATCAATATTTTGAATAAACCAACATCATAGCGGGACTGGTGATTCTTTTTTCCTTATCAATGCTCGTCCTTTATCAAGATATTATTAAAATTGTGACTAGATTAAAACTTTAACAAATTTATGGCAAGAAACATTTGTGGCATGAGGATTTCACTATTTGTTGGTTTTAGGTCTTTATATATATTTTTATTTGATCTTTGTAATATGCTTACTCTACTTCTCAAGGATGTCTATGAACTAGAGTGGCTAGGATGGGGTTGTTGGCATGATTGGCATAACTGATGTTGATGGAGAATGTTGATGAACCAGTAAAGGATTGTTGGTAATGATATAGTAATGAAGAGATTGAGATTATTGGCATAATGACTTTGATCAGTTATTTGTGTTGTCATTCATAGAAAACTATGTGGCAACTATGTTTTTCATGTTTATTTGGTCATCTAAGTCTTTTTGGTCTACCGTAAATGCCTTACTGGTAATGAAGACAGTGAACTAGGAATTAGGACCTTACCCGATAAATGTGGAAATGTTTTGATTGGTTCTAGAATTTGGTGATGAGTCAAGTGTTGAGGTTTGGAACATGTATTTGTATCATTATAATGTATCTTTGACCAGAACCGTATCATTCTTTGATTATTGGAAATCATGCTTATGATTTCTATTGTATTTTCTATAGGGTTTAAGAAATGGTATTCAATTCTTATAACTGATAATGATTTTGAGTTTGGCAATGTATTACATTATGTTTGTAAGTTGGTGATGACGTGGCTAAAACTGTGTGAAGTGTTTGGATGATGTTTTAGCGCGTTCAAAGAGAAAATTTCTCGAGAATGTGCGAAGTGCTTAACAAAATGGGCCAAGAGTTTGAAAGTGTATCAGATCGGGGTGCGGTGATCATTCAATGATTGTAATGATCCATATGATGATCTATAATGAGTTGTAAAGATCTGTGATGATCTATGTTGTAAGTCTAGGGTTTTGTAACCGGCTAATGGGTAAAGGTTATTTGGGCTGGTATAGTTGATGTTTGTTGTGTCGATGATTTGAGAAAAGAGTCCAATGTGGTGTATCTGCAAGAATGTAGCAGATTGGAGCTAAATTGGATCTGAACAGGCAAGCAGTTAGTGCTTTTTCTAGATCATTCATCTATTATTCCCTAACAGTTGCAACAGACAAAATCCCTTAACCGGTTTGGTTCTAACAGGCCTTAAAATTGTAAATCCCTTAACTGGGTAGCTCAACATCTGAGTCTTAAATCCTCTTGCAAGGTTGCTTCTAATAGGGAAAATCTCTTAACAGGGCTCATCATAGAAATCCCTTAATAGGGTGACTCCTAATAGGGCATCATTGTAAGCTCCTAATCGGGCTAGGCTCCTAACAAGGCGCATTTCGAAAGAGTGCACAATTTTTGTGGGTACCAATTCCCACCGTGTTTTTTCCCTATTTGGGTTTCCACATGAAAATTTTGGTGTTCATGTGGTGAATGTTTGTGATGTGTTGATTTGATTTACTTTCAGTTTATGCATGTTGATGAACACTTAATGAGAAGTTATGATAAACTAGTTTAACAGTTGGATATGAGTGATTACCGATACTGGTAAATGTGAGATTTTGCCAAGGTCAAGGGCACAATGAAAAGCATAAAGAGAGACAATAGAATGACAAGAACAAACTATATTATCATCAATATACAATTATTAACTGGATTCACCAATACAATGAATATGAGCCTTCTTATATAGGCAAGGCTATATGGATATATGAGCACACAATCATGACATGTGGCTCAATGAGAAACAAGGGTAGGTAAGAAATACTAGGGGTAGGTAGGAGAAATAATATAATATTCCACAAGAGGTGGATGAGCCACCGAATGTGGAGTGTAACACCAAGATAAGACTGTTGGTATTTTGGTATGGTTTTGTTATTGATGTCAACACCTACTAAAACACTAGCACTTTGGAGATCCAACAACATTCACTGGCAAGCAAGTAACTATCACACAGTTACTGGTATATGGTTCACCGGTAGGATATAATGATCACCGGCACTTGGAATGATATGGAAGACACCTGGTAATGTCGAAGACATTGTGTGGACACTTTGTTTTGAATAATTAATCATTGGTATATTCATATTTGCATATTTGCTTTTACCAGTAAATAGGTCCAGGGTTACCTAAGGTTACACAGACAGGTTTATCTTTTCCAGATCAGCATGGCATGCTATGGAGATGATTAATTATTGTTGTAAATGCATTAAGCCGACATGTTTAATCGGTTATTGCATCAGATATTATATTGTTTGTAAAATGTTTTTATTGTAATATCTTGTAGAGCCGACCTACTAAAATTGGTCTTAGGTTATGGTATAAATGTAAGACCTTATTTGTAAGAACGAATGTGGAAGGTGGAAAAAAAAGAATTGTGAGAAGGTATATGTGAGATTAAGCAGAGCTATACACGAAGACATCATTTGAAGGTGAAGCTAGGTTTTTGTGGAAGCATATCAGCATTAAACCGATACTGAATCCAGCATATGAAGATGCTATTTTGTGCAGTACATTCTTATTGGATTTAACCATCCAACTGTAGTCAGTGTGACTCCCATTTTGTGATTGAGCAGTGAGCTCTAGGCTGTTGGCCTTTCTGCATGTGCAAACCCCATTTATGTACACTTACTATCTGCAGTAGTATCATCTGATTGTGGGTAAGGTTTCCCACCATGGTTTTTCCCCTTATAGGGTTTCCACATACAAATATTGGTGTCATGTGTTGTGGATGACTTTATGTTTATGTTTCATGCATTAATCTTTACTGGTATAGCAATTAACTGTTAACACTGTCTACCAGCATACTTAACTGGTTTACCGGTATTAAGCATTAAGTTGGTTAAGTTGTTTTTTGTTTGAATTTATTTGACAACTGATTCACCCCCCCCCCTCTCTTAGTTGTCTCTAGGACCTAACAAAGACCACAAAAGGTGGAATTTCTCCTACAAGCTATATCCCTATGTGCACACTTCCCTAAGTGTCTCATATCCAAACTACGAAGAGATGCATTATCCTAAGTTAACTTAAGTAAAGTGTAATAATATCCATGATGAATATTTATTTATACCAACACCCCCCCTTAAGTACAACTTAGGGGAATGAAGACAAGTCAACAATGCAAGATGGGTCTCGGCTACATGGACATGATAGGTACCCAAGTACAATATGAAAATGCAAGCAAAACTATGCAATACAATCTCTCACAAATGGAGAAAGGGAGAAAACCCGGTGGGTAAAAACTCCTCCCCAAAAGAGAGATGAATGTACAAAAGACTCTCAAAGAAGAAGGAAAAAACCTCAAAGAGGAAAAAGTCCCCGCCTTAAGAGAGGAAGGAGAAGTTAGCTGACCCCCCCTAATGAGACATCCCGCACCCCCAAGAGAGCTCGCAACTGCTGGAACTTACTCTCGGTGAAAGTTTTGGTGAATATGCCTGCAAACCTACTACAGTGTAGGACAATACTACAAATCAATGACTTGCTCCTGAATCAACTCTCGGATATAGTGCATATGGATCTCAATGTGTTTGGTCTGCTGATGTTGGACTAGGTTCTTTGAGATTGCAATAGCACTCTAATTGCCACAATGTAGAACTGTCGATCATGGAATGGTGAACCCAAACTCTATGAGAATCTGTTGAAGCCAAATGGTCTCAGTCATTGCGTTAACAACTCCTCGATACTCAGCCTCAGTTGAAGAGAGAGAAATAACATACTTCTTCTTGCTCTACCAACAAATGGGGCCCGAACCAAGGTGAAAACTGTAACTTGAAGTAGACTTACAATCATCAAGATCACCAGCCCAATTGGAGTCTGTGTAACCAACCAAGTGAAGTCATGTGCCTGTTGCATAGTGAATCCCATAGTGATGTGTACCCTGGATGTAATGAAGGATGTGTTTTGCGGCTTTCCAATGAAGCTCATGTGGTTACTGCATGAAGCAGGAAACCATGCCAACCGCAAATGAAATAACAAGGCATGTGTGAGTCAAGTAGACAATACTACCCACAAGTTGATGATACAATGTGGCATCAACTGGTGGAGAAGAACATCGAGCCTCAAGCTTGACTCCTGAAAGAAAGGGAGTCGGTGCAGGTTTACAATTAGCCATATGAAAGCGTGCAAGTAGATCAGGAGCATACTTGGGCTGCGATAGTGTAATCTCGGAAGCTAGCTATGAAATCTCTAACCCAAGCAAGTGGTGCAAAAGACCCAAGTCAGTCATAGAAAATTTGTCATGCAAATCAGATTTGACCCTACTAATGTTGAATGTGGTGCTCCCTGTAATGATCAAATCATCAACATAGAGCACAAGTATCAAGTGTGAGTCATCCTGTTGCAAAATGTAGACATTTGGATCAAAATGACACCTGGTGAACCTTGCTGAGAGAAGAAAGGAATCCATCTTGGCGTACCAAACCCTGGGGGCCTTCTTAAGGCCATAGAGAGATTTCCTTAGTCTATAAACCAAGGAAGAATCCTGGATGAAACCTTGTGGCTGCTCCATATAAATCTCCTCATCAAGATCCCCATGAAGAAAAGCACTCTTCACATCCATCTGATGTACAACCCAACCATGAGTTACAACAATAGCAAGTGTCAAGCAAATGGAGTTCATCTTGGCTATGGGCGCAAAGGTCTCAGTATAGTCAACACCTTGAACTTGAGAGAAATATTTTGTAACAAGCCGAGCCTTATACTTATCCACACTACCATCCGCTGCAAACTTGGTCCGATAGATCCACTTACATCGAACCATCTTAATCCTCTTAGAGAGAGGGACTAACTCCCATGTGTTGTTCCTCATCAAGGAACTATACTCTTCTTCCATAGTGTGGTCCCACACAGGAACCCCTGATGCTTCCTGAAATGTATGTGGATCGGAAGTGGTAGCAATGAATGCATATGGAAGATCTTGATTTTGTGATCGAGTTCTCTGTGTATCTGAAGGATCCCCAACAAGAGAACTCACCGACTCAAGTATCTGTCGAGCCCACCAAGATCTAGGTGGAGATGGAGAATGAGGCTCCTCAAGTGCAAGTGAACCCTACGGAGGTGTAACCCTACGAGTCAGAGTTGAAGGAGTCTCATCATCTGGATTACTAGCATCACTATCCACAATGGAGGAAGGTGGAGGAGGTAGAGAGGCTAAGCTAGGAGATCTTTCCTCAAAGTGAACACTCCTCTCAATGAACACCTCATGTGTCTCAGGATCCATCAATCGATATGCCTTAACACCCTCAGGATATCCAACAAAAAGACAAGGCCTACTATGAGGTTCCAATGCCTTGCATTTTTGCGAAGGAATGTGAGCCCATGTTGGACACCCAAAGACTCTGAAATGTCTCACAATCAGTTTCCTACTAGCCCAAGCCTCAAAAGTAGTAATACCTTGTAAAGCTTTGTGAGGAACCCGATTCTAGATGTGTGTGGCACAACTGATAGCCTCTACCCAAAAGGCGGGATCAAGAGAACATGCATGTATCATATAGCTAGCCATTTCTTTGAGAGTTCTATTCTTGCACTCTACAGCTCTATTTTGTTGTGGAGTGTATGAAACATAATGCTGAAGATAAATCCCCTTAAATGTACAAAAAACCTCAAGTCTTTTGTTCACATATTCCCTTCCATTATCTGTGAGAAGAATCTTGACCACTTTCCCAGATTGCTTCTCCACACAAGTCTTGAAGTCCTGAAATCTATCAAATACTTCACTCTTATGAAT
Organism: Cryptomeria japonica; assembly: GCF_030272615.1. Lineage (NCBI taxonomy): Eukaryota > Viridiplantae > Streptophyta > Pinopsida > Cupressales > Cupressaceae > Cryptomeria > Cryptomeria japonica. The sequence goes on along the minus strand of NC_081414.1, from coordinate 77,169,493 downwards.
AAGAAAGTAGACCCAAGTGAAGTGGGAGTAGTCATCAATGAAGGCGAGGACATAGCAGGCCTTACTAAATGAAGGTGCTAGAAATGGACCTGCTACATCGATGTGAACAAGTTGAAGAACTTCCAAAGCTCTCCAAGATTTCCCCTTATCAAACTTCTCCTCGGGATGCTTCCCCATGGAACAACCTAAACATACACCCTCTGAAAAACTGATTCGAGGTAGACCTGTGACCATGTATGTAGTTCTTAACTGCTGAATATAGCAGTAGTTGAGGTGTCCAAACCGCTCATGCCATAGCTTACTTTCTGAATTTGAATGAGTAAGAAAGGCCCTAGAAGGAGAACTTGGCACAAAGTGGGAGAATGAATAAAGTCTTGAGATGTCATTGACTTGTCCCACAACTACCAAGGCATCATCATCAAGTTCCTTTACCACAACTGAATCAGGTGTAAACTCAACCTTTTTCCCATTGCCATAGTGAGTGATTTGGTAGATAGAGAGAAGGTTGGTTGACAAGTTAGGAACATAAAGAACATTCTCAAATGTTCCATCATCCATGTCAACTGAACCTTTTCCTTCAACCTTAACTTGTGTATCATCACCTATGTAAATGCGAGGTACCTTTGATGGCTCCAATGAAGAAAACTGCTCCTTTGTAGAACCCATGTGATAAGAGGCACCCGAGTCAAGTATCCACTGCTATGAAGAACCTGTTGTAGCCACAAATGATTGCCCTTTTCTCTTAGACTGTGAGGAAGAGGAAGGAGATGAATCCTTCTTTGTGTAGGTGGATGGCAAGTTGATGTTTTTTTTTTTAAGTACATTTATCAACTCATCAACTTTCTTGGTGTGGCATCGACGCTCATCATGACCATACTTCTTGTAATAAGCACAAGTTGGTTTATCCTTCTTAGGTGGAGTCCCCTTCTTGGAAGAGGATGAAAAATCACTTTGTGATGGAGAGGATGATTGCCCTTTTTCCTATTGTGGCTTTGACTTAGATTGCTTCTTCTTCTTGTTGGAATCTTTGCCTTGACCCCCTTGACTCCCTTGATTAGCCACCAAAGCCTTGGACTTTGAAGACTTGAGAAGCACCATGTTCAACAACTTAGATTGTTCCAATATCAATATTTATGTGAAATCATCAAATGAAGACATAGTGTAGGAACTCCCCACTGTCAAACAATGAGTTTAGAAGCTTGAAACAAATGCTACATATTCTGGTGCAAGCTTGTCCAACAAGTTGAATATCAACTGAGCATCCTTTTTGTCAATTCCACAATCCTTAAGCTTTTCTCTTAGCTCATTTGCTTTGGTGACATTATCTTGGATTGTATCAAAATTCTTGGGATCCAAGTTGGTGAGCTCATTGTCAATCTTGTAACCTCTGATTTCATCAACTTGACCATACAATTTTTTAAATAAATCCCAAGCCTCTTTTATTGTAGTACACTTCTCAATGTGAAAAATGAGGTCATCTGATACATACTTACGCAAAGTTCCAAGAGCCATGCAATTATTAGTGAGCCATTTTAACCGAGCATTAGGATCAACCTTAGGATCAGGCGGTGCTGCTATTGTTCCATCTATGTAATGTGTGAGATCTTTTTCCATTAATTTGCTCCATACTTTAATTTTCCAAGATGCATAATTATGTGGAGTTAAAGGTGGAAATTTATGAAGACTCATTACAACAAAAATGAAAGAGAACAAGGAAAGAGAGGCACAATCACACAAGACACCCCCCCCAAATTCACTAAATCAAAGAACCCCCCCCCCCCGCCCCCCCCAAAAAAATGATGATTTGGCACTTTATACTTAGTGCATGTACAATGGGCCACTTGCAAAAAATGGCAAAGTGGACTTCCGATTTTAACTTTATAACTATCGCAATGAGGCCAAAGGAGACTCAAACTAATAATGTAAGAGATCTAAACTAAGATCCAAGCAAATTACAAGTACCAAATAGGCCAAAAAAGACCAATATCTGAAAGTACAATATCCACTCAAAATCTATGAAAAAACTGATCATAGATTATGAAAGTAGACAAAAAACTATGCACTTTAAAAAAAATGGCACTTGAAAAGGAGGTCGTATGAGCCCAAACGAAGCCTTTGAAGTTGCAAAATTGAGGATTAGATAGGTACAACTGAAAGAATATGAAAATTCTAAAAAACCTATGCATCAAAATCACAAAATAACCACACCATTGTGAAGAGCACAAAACATTAGCCCAAATTAAAAAAAAATGCACCCAAAAAGGAGCAAAATTGAGCAAGTTATGAGCCTCCAAAGTTGACCTAAAAATCCAAACTGCTCAACGGAGAGGGGTCTAAATTTTTTCAAAAAATGCTTACGTCAGCAAAACACTGTGCTAAATTTGACGGTCGTTTGACCGTCACACCCCTGGACAAGGCTAACTGGGCGCTGATTGTGCGCTGCTGACTAGGCAAAAGGTACAAACCCCCCCCCCGGGAAAAAAAAAAAATTCAACTAGAAAATTTATTTTCAGAATTTTATTTTTTTTAATGAAAAAATCCGAAAATTTCGTACTGTACTGCTCAAATTGGACAAAAAAATTCTCCAACACCCAAAATTCAAATTTTGCCAAAATAGGTCGAGTTTATACTCAATTTTTATGGAAACGGCCTCCCGAACGCAATGGTGAGCTCAAAAATTCTCTAGGATGCCTCCAAAATGCGCATTACCGTAGATCCAAAAATAGAAGCCTTCCAAGATGTCTCCCAAAACCAATCAATGAAGCCCCAATAGCTCTGATACCATGTGAGATTTTGCCAAGATCAAGGGCACAATGAAAAGCATAAAGAGAGACAATAGAATGACAAGAACAAACTGTATTCTCATCAATATACAAATGATCAACTAGATTCACCAATACAATGAATATGAGTCTTCTTATATAGACAAGGCCATATGGATATACGAACACATAATCATGACATGTGGCTCAATGAGAAACAAGGGTAGGTAATAAATACTAGGGGTAGGTAGAAGAAATAATAATAATATAATATTCCACAAGAGGTGGATGAGCCACCGAATGTGGAGTGTAACAGCAAGATAAGAACACAAAAGGTGGAATTTATCCTACAAGCTATATCCCTATGTGCACACTTCCCTAAGTGTCTCATATCCAAACTACGAAGAGATGCATTATCCTAAGTTAACTTAAGTAAAGTGTAATAATATCCATGATGAATATTTATTTACACCAACAGTAAATAGTTTATTACTGGTTTGTGATTGATTTGGTGAAGTTTTATAAGTTTAAGCTTAAGTTATGAATTGTTGTTAATATTGATTCACCCCCCTCTCAGTATTAACTAGATCCTCTTAGATTAACAAGGGCATGATCACCTGATTGGTGCTTGTGGATTGTTCTCTTGTGGCTTGTTTGAGGATATGGTGGCCTATGACCATTGAGTACCTAATAAGTCTAGTGTGAACAAGGTCATTCCTTGTCTATGAGTCGTATCTCCATGCAAATAGTATGTGGACTATTTGTGTCTAACTCATATCTAGATAGTCGCATCCACTTGCCATAATAATCTCAATGATGATATAAGCACTTAAAATTGGTACAAGATCCCATCAATCATCTACCCTTCATCTCTCATCCTTCCATCTCTCCTTTATTTTGTAGTCAATCACTTATCGTTTCTTTCCTTACCCTGGTAGTTCCACATCAATCGACTGAGTATGTTGACACACCAAATAAATACTAGGGGAATGCATTACATTATAACCATTCTACATCACTACATGTCACCACTTCCTATATAAGCATCTCATACAACATCATATCTTGCATACACAAAGTTTTAGCTCATAATCACATCATAATATGCATCATCATACATATTGCATAATAGAAGTAGCATAAATCCATACACTTATCCACACAAAATCATTATTCATCATAAGTCCAACATGATAGTACATACACACATATAGAAATCATACATTATCATTGCATCACAAAATATAACATCATATAATATAAGCATCATAGCATCACATTGAACATCACATAAAGCATCACATAGAGCACATGCATACAATCACTGCTAGAAATAGATCTCATATCATATATAAAAATAATAACGTGTCATATACAATGATATCAAATTCATAATGGCTACTAGGAACCTCATCATCATGTGACCCATAGGTGTCTACATATCATCATACAAAAATCTGGTACACAAGACTCAACAGAACAATGATGAATTTCCACCCTCCAAATCGGCTAGTATCAAATGTATCTGAGATTTGGATGGCCTTGCCCCTCTTGTCCTTACTAGTGGTCATCCTCCTCTTGCCAACCCTACTACTCCTAATGGTGCCCATGGTGAACCCATCACTCTCCATTGCTCTCTCCCAGCCATGCTACAACTTGTGCACCATCTCGTCCGGCTCTCAGACCAATCCTCCTATCACTCCTTCCACAACTGCTGGTAGTCTCTAAAGTGAATATCAACCAGCAATCGTAGCAATCACTGCATCAACAACAAATATATCAGCTTTATCAACTTTATTAGTTGCATTTGTCTATCACTTTTGCCACTTCAGCTTTATCAACAACATTTCTCTATCACATTTGTCGCTTTAGCTTTATTAGCTGCATTTGCCTATCACATTTGTAACCTTAGCCCTTGATTTTTATTAGCTTTTCTAGGCATGCATTTTCTAATAAGATCCTTCCCCCATGCTCCCATTTAAAGGTGCTAAAACCCTAGTTGCTTGTGTTACCTAGTTGTGCTCCTGCGTAACCCTAGTGACCTAATACTAGTCTCTTCTTTGCTACTTTCGCCCATGTCTTTTGTCGCTTTGTCTACCCTAGCCTCTCTTTTCGTAGAGAGATTGTCTGACCTTTTTTATTAATTTTTCACACAGTCTCTCAAGGGGTCATGCCATCACCTTCCAAACTAGGGCAAGCATCAATTAATTTTTTTATTCTTTGAAACAATGCGATAAACTGCATTGTCTCAAAGAGGGGCAAAATGTAGACACCTAAAATTGTCCTTTGATTAAATAAATATTTATTATATAATTAATTATTTTTATCCTAACGTCTTCTATTATTTAAACAAATATTTTAATTTATTTAATTAATTCATTAGTCCTTTCCTCTATTAATTAAATGAATATTTTTATTTATTTAATTAAGTCTAAATTAAATAAATATTTATTATTTATTTAATGGTCCCCTTCCCTCTTTCCCAAATTAAATAAATATTTTCTTTATTTAATTTATGCCTTCTATTAATTAAATAAATATTATTTATTTATTTAATTAATTCATTTACCTTTTTCTTCTTATCCACATGACAACATGTTTTTCTAAATACCCACTCAATCTTATCCCTCCATTTTAATTCAACCAATTAATCTTATTCATTCTTATCTTTTATCTTTCCACCTCTTAATCTCCTCCCTTCATCTTTACCTACCCTTGTATCCTATCGGTCCCATGATGTGGAAATCTAACTTGTTGTAAGATTAATAAACTACGCTACCACAAATCTATAAAATCTTACAAAGTGACCAAATCACTAATGAAACCAATTAAACAAGTAAATTTAAAAGTTATACTATCATGTAGGTTTCATTGTGTCCTATCAACTTTGATCTTGTTGTTTAGGATTGCTCTCTTGCTTCAAGATGGCAATGAGTTGAATGGACTATGTGGTATATGAAATGCAATGGAGTGAAACTACAATGCAACTATAATGATAATGGTAAAGATAATGCAATGAAAGGATAGAGTTACTATTATATTAGGATGTAACTATGAGAATTTGCTAAATGCTATTATGATAAAGGCAAAGGCACACTTTTCAAAATGCTTTGTTTGCTAGAAAAATAGAATGCTTGAATGCTCTAATAGTAACTAGCCTAAAATGTTGGTTGAATGATTCCTTTTATAGGTTTTGCAGGGCTAAATCCAAAGTGGAAAATATCAATGGTTGAGAGTGAATCTTGAGATCATGGATGGTTGAGAAGAAATTGGTTGAGATGTGAGAGATAAAGGGGGAAGATGTTCCTCCTACAGTGACAAGATAGAGGACAAGGTGGAAATATGAGACATATGACAACATGCTCACCTTGACCAAGGTTGAAGACTCCAAAGATATAGGATATAAGTTGGAGAGAATATAGGTTTCCTAAGGAATGAATAAGTCAACAATCTAGGGAGGTAGGAGAAGATTTAGGCTTCCTAGGACAAGTGGAGAATGAGTCACTTTGACCAGGTTGATTTGGAAAAAAACACCCTCTAAGATGTAGGGATGTGAGAGAGAATATATGGGATAGGAGGACACATAAGTTTCCTTCTCATATTGACTAGAGATGATGTTGAAGATAATTGATGAATTAAATATTTAAAAATATTTCATTTCTTTTGCCACATGGTGATGAGGTGGCATGATGATGTGGAAGATGAGATGTAAAGGTGATGTGGAATTTAGAATTGAAGACTAAGGTAAGATGAATAATTAAATAATTTAGGATTATTTAATTAAGATAGACTTTTAGAGGAATTATAATGAATTTAATTAGTAATTAATATTTAATTAATAAATTGATTAAGAGGAATAAGATAAGTGAACAAATAAATATATTTTTCAAATTATTTATTGATAGAAGAATAAAGTCATTGAATAAATAGTTAATATTTATTTAATTATCTCTAGCCATTTTTAGGTGTATACAGGTCCCATTTACCTATGCAATCATGACCCTTCATTCATCCTTTTTGCCTCTTAATATCAACCATACATTTCTTAGAGGATATCTATAAAAGGGGTCTCTCCCTCTCATTTCATGATATCAGTCAAACATATCAATTCATCATATCAATCAGGCATTTGGAGCATCAAGCAATCAAGCATTTAGAGCATCATATCAATCAAGCATTTGGGGATCAATCAATGAAATCTTGGAGCATACTTACATTATGCTGAATCAAATTTAGTCTACATCATCACGATCAAGCTTGCATCATCACAACCACATCCGTTCTTTATTGAGCTCTTGTGCAAGCATAAAAGTCTCAAAGCAACCGTATCAAAACAAGATCAATGGAGATAGGAGAACAATGAAGATCAAACCCATTTGAATGTATGAAGGTATCATTTGGTTTATTTTATAAATTTGCATGTTTTATGGTTCTTCATTGATGTATTGTTTAATTTATTTGTAGATCTAGGGTTTTGTGGTTGGAATTAGGGTTTCCAATAATTAAGATTCAAAATTCAATATACAAAATAATAATTAAAAAAAAATTCTTTGAGGTGCATCAAATATTCTTTTAGATTTTTTATAGATTTGCAGTCCCAGGATAACTACTTGAAATTTGAATTCATTGTTCATCATTTCACAAGTCTTTTAGCAACTAGTGCTAGGATGTTCCCTTCATGATCTCTTACTAAATAGCATGCCCAAATTTAGTTGGATTTCTTTGGGAGGCCCTATCAAAGTTAACTTTAGTCTAGTTTGTTTTTTGGGAGACCCAACACATGTCCATTTTCAATTTAACACTTGGTTGAACCTAAGAAACCCCATGAATGGGAGGACCACAATCCATTCCACTATTTTATCATTTCATCATCCCATGTCATGATTGGATAGTGCGATACCTTTCATTTCTTGTTGTACTATTTACAATGTATGTTATTGCATTCTCCAATTTGTATGTTAGAGCTTCCTTTGTCATTTATTTTCCTTGGAAGATTCTTCTATTTATTTCCTTCCATAGTTACCATATTATTAAGGATGGGAAGGCTACCCATAGATTTTTAACAATTACTTTTTTTCTACAAAATTGGCCACATATGATAAATGTTAATAAATCCTATGACATAGGGCTTTGCTAGTTTAGTTGTTTCATTATTTCCTTTCAACAATGCTTAGCCATCTTATAGTTTGGAAAAATGTGGCCTACAATTTCATCCTCTCTTTTACACAATGGGCATTTATGAGGGCCATTAACACCATTATTTTGGAGGCTATCCCTAGTCAAAATTCTTCCTTGTATGATTATTCATGCAAATACACTAGCCTTTGGGAGACATTTTCTACTCCAACAAAGATGTGTGGGCCAATCTTCATTCTTAATTTCCAATCTTGTCAATTTATATCCAATTTTAACATTATATCGTCCTCATTTCGCACCACACAATCTAATGATGTCTTCCTCTGTGGTTAGGTTAATTCTTTACTTCTCCAAGATACCTTTGAGTTTCTTCTCCTCAACGTAATCACATAGATTTTTTCCCGAAGCACTCCTCAGAACCAATTTTTCTTCCTTGAGGTCTAGAATATATGGTAGGTCTTGATGTCCCTACCATGATGCCTCCGAAAAGATGACCTTGCCATTGTTGAATTCCTACATGTCATCATGAAGTTCCATATTGTTAATATATTTTTAGCATATTGATAATCTTTGGTTTTTCAAATCGTTACTAATTTTTGTTTCTTTAAATAGTAGTTTTTTAGTTTCATTGGTTATTTCTTATTAACTTTTCCTTTGTTTCTTTATTTATTATTTTAACATGTCTCTTGTTTTCTTCTTCTCTCCTCTTCACCCATTTCCTTTTTTTCCTTTACACTAGATCTCCCTTTCTCTTCCATCCTTTCTAGTGCATAGGTTCTTGTGCTAAGTAGATTTGGGCCCCAAAATTCCCCCATCTATTTAGGCATATTGGTCTACTAAACCATCACTTTTGTCACTTCTCATGCTTGCATTCCTTGATGATAGACCATAGAGTTTTATCCAAAACATTGGCATTAAAAATCAACATAGTCAAATATAGAAAAAAAATCCTCTAGAATACTTATATTTTATTTAAAATTATGAATTTGTTGAGGGATTTTTTCGCATGTTGATGATAATGTCATAAAGGGAGGTCGATTATTAATGATTATGTATGTGAAATGAATGATGTATCAAAATATATTCTAAAACATATTTAGTTAAATTAAATGTTAGTAAATGGAAGTAAAATCTTGATTTATAGGCATAATATTTATATATTGTTCTAATATAAAGTTATGAAATCTTATATAAATTAAATTTTTGCTTAAACACATCATATTTAAAATAATTATAGTCTAATATTTATAAATGACAGTTTTGAATTTAAATGTGACTAATACCCTTTCATTTATTTTGTCACCCTTTCTCTTGTATTTGGGGAGACTCTCTCTCATTGAGAGTAGTATAAAAATTAGATTTACCAGCACAAAGTTGTATGGAAATGAGGAGAAGTGATATCCCCAAGTTATATCTATATTTATATAGAAAATTTTGTAAGTGTTTTATTATTAAAACATACTCAATGAGGTTTTTTATTCAAAATGATTTTTGTTATATATTATGTCATGTGTTTTAATATGTGTATCTTGTTATTCCTATTGTATTATTTCATATTTATCTGTGATGATTAGTAACTTAAGATCCTAATTTCCAATATGACATTAGAATGGTTTCTGAAATGCTAATCAATTTTTAATAAGAAAATTGTTTAAACATGTAAAATCTATCCAATAGATTTTCTTTCTGTAAAAGATTATACTAAAAATTTTGTTTATATTGAACTACTAGAAACCCTTAATAACATTCAAAATAAATAAAATTTCACAAAGTATTACATTCTATGATGTTAAATATGTTTACATTGTTCCACACAATATTATGACAAAAAAAAATTGTGCCATTTTAGTGAGTGTCATTTGAAATTGTTTAAATGAGGGTCAAATTAATTGAATATGCACTTTATTTTCTATGGAATGAATCTATGTCTTACATTGTTCAATTATTTTGTGAATGTCATTTTGTTGGATACTTGGGTATATGGTTTGGGTGTTTGGGGGAATTACTTAAATTTATAGTTTTAATTTAATAAAGTTATAAATTTGACTATTTCAATGTTTAAGGAATATGGGTTTGGTATTTTCGAATGATTTTAATTTTCTTTTAAATAACCTTTAAGGTATTTACTTTTTTAATTTAACAAATTTAAAAATTTAGTATTTTTATGATTAACAATGTACATTTGGTATTTGGGAATGACTTGGTTTGTTTTTAATTAAAAAAGCATCGCTAACTAGGGTGTTGACCCTTTACATAGCCAAAAGGATATCAAAAAATAAATAAGAGCCTAAAGGCGACAAACAGACCAAGCAGGGGTGCAAACCCCAAATAAACAAAGTTAGACAAGCCAAACAAACCTGTCAAACCTGCAACAACCCAACCCAACTCAAGAGTGGGGAGAAACACTTGAATCTTGAAAAAGGGGGGGTTGGGAAAGGGAGGCAAATTTTCCCTTCCATCTGTGACAAACAACCATCCACACAACACTGTCATTAGGAACATTCAAAGAAAAATCATGTAGGGAGGACCCTGCAGAGTCACTACCAGATTGTTGTTGTAAACAACAACATACTGTTGTTGAAGAACAACAACAAGAGAAGAATCGCCAGGAGAAGAGCGAAGCTATGGAGAAGGAGCGACAAAAGTAGGATCCAAAGGGGAAGAAGAGTCCATGGTAGTAGTAACATCAACAAAGGCTTCATCAACAGTAAGGGGGACCTCATCTCAGAAGGAGACATCATCCTCCAGAGAGGAGTCGACAGAAATAGACTAAGAAGCATTAACCATCAAGTGATCTTCAGTAGCATCCTTCCACCAAGTTGCAACACCTCTACGAAGAGAGAGAGAGAGAGAGAGAGAGAGAGAGAGAATAGTCTGAAGCTAAGTGACCCGTTGAGAAGCATCCGCAACAACGAAAGGGGAGGCCCTCATAATCCACCGATTGAGTCCATGGCCTATCCCTGACCGTCAGAACCACATCGCTAGGGAGGGGCATAGATATGTCAATATCAATTAACAGATGGGAAAAGGTTGAATGACCCATGGAGGTTGTGGCACCATCAACCTTCAAGAAGCTGCAATGGAGTCACTGATGGCCTCAAAACAAGAAGGCTTCCAAAAATGAAGGGGAAGATTAGGGAGGCAGATCCAAACTGGACAAATAATTAGAGGTTCAGTAAGGGGGTTGAAGGAAGTTGTACATGGCTTAATAGAAATAGAGTGTCTCCCCAAGCCCACAACTTACCCAAAACCAAATCACAGTCAAGAGTAGAAGTGAAGGAAGCAACGAAAAAGCCTTTAGCAATGACTTGGTTTGTTTTCTTCTTTGACATTTTGGATATATCATATTATATGATGTTTATTAATAAAATTATTAATTTGAGCATTTTTATGATTAAATAATATAGACTTGATATTGGTTGATGGTCTATCTTTTTTTTAATACTTTGGGGATACCATACTTTTTATTTTATTAACTTACAAACTTAAGTACTTCTATAATTAAAAAATATGATTTTTGTATTTGAAGATGATCAAATTGTATTTCATAAAAAAACAATATACAATAATTCAAAATTTATATGTTATAACGTGTTATGATTTTCATGAACTATGAATTATTACGTCATAAACATTTTTCTAAATAAAATAATAATTTAAAATATTATTTTAATTATATTTTAATAATAAGAAATTAATTTTTTAAAAGATATTTGTCTATATTAAATAATTTAAATGAATTGAAAATATTTTACATAATATAATTATGATACAATTTCAAAAGTTTTAAATAATCTTATTTCAAAGAGTGAACTAGGTGGATGTCATTCCTAGAAGGTTTAGGGAATTTGTAATAGTTAGGAGCCAGTTTTGAAATAGTCAAGAGCCACCTTATTAGAAGATAATTTGTAATAGCTAAGAACAAGTTTGAAATAATTAGGAGCTAGTTTGAAAATTCTATGAGTTGCTTGAAACAATCAAGAACCAATTTTGTATGGTCACTTCAAAGATGGGATACACTAGAGCCAAATTTATATGGATTCTTCATGAAGTACTGCATACCATGGAATTTGACCTATTTAACATTATATGGTTTCTCCATATCATCATCATCATCATCGTCGTTGTCGTCGTCATCATCAATTAAACATTTGAAAACAAACTAGAAAGTCCAAATCTTATATTTTAGATGAAAGCCAATATTGACTATGGTTGGGGTTGAGTACCCTTGGTGAGAATTATAAGAATTCAAGGCATATTTGGTTGTAAACCAAGAAATTGTTAAGATCAATAACACATGTAATATTCAATTTAAAAAATATTATAAATCACAAATAAAAAACAAGATAAAAATAGAGACAATATAATTAAGACACTATGTTACATCATGAATGTAACACCAATCAAGAATGCACAAGGGAACACCAATATTTGAGCCATTATTATCAAGCAAAACAATATTTTAAATATTTCTCATGGATAAATAACTCCCTAGAACATCGTCTCCCAAGATTTTGAAGTAAAATGTTTTTATCGATAATGGTTTTCAATGACATATAGGTCCAACCATATAAATTAAAACTTATTGTGCTTCTCTTTGTCTTGTAACCTCACATTCCATAAAAGAACATGTACTAGCTAAATACACTTATAATTAGCTCTCTTATTAAATGCACATTTCATCTTTTCTTGGTGTAATAGGTTTCTATCATGTGAAATCCATATGGTTTTATCTTGTTCAGTTAGCTCATCATTTCTTTGGGATAAATAATCCACATTGAGATCATCTAATGTGAAGTCCATAGCCAAAGTACACTCAAAATTTAGGGTATGTTTTTGGGATATGGTTTAAATGTTTTCTGATTTGTTTATGCAAATGTGTTTGTAGGAATACATACAATAAAATTGATATGCAACAAAATAACTAACCTAAGAATATACAAGGTAGATATGAACCATATGCAAGCATGCTTCTTGAAGACGTTGACCCAACTATTGGTAGATATGAATCTCATGGCCAAGTGAATTGGTCAACAACCATAATAAGTCATGACCAACAACATTCCTCTGCGTTACCCAACTGATTATTTCAGCGTCCCTCTATCCACAACGAATAATATAAGGAGATTAGTTCTAGAAAAAACATCCCCCCATGACTTCTCTTTCCATGTTGGGCTTCCAGTCAACTCAAGAATTCATAAAATATTCTTCAATATAAGTTTCTTTAATCACCCATAATAAAGATATTTCAGGAAACTTACTGAAGAAATCCTTGTATTTAGTAGCCTCATATTTCATGGCGTCCAAGTTTCTTGTAAGGTATATTCCTTTAAAATACTGAAATTTGTGCAAATTTGTTATTCCAAAGAGTGGAATTGTTAAACGTGTGTGGCTCCACTGTTACAAATACAAATAGGGTAACCATGTGTCCTTTTTGTCTTAGGATTTAGCTTCAAGAAGCTCCCCAAATTATCAAATAGAAGAAATAATCCAAGCATACATAAATGAACTTCAAAACGTTCTTTTATAATGATCTTAAGAAGCTTCTCGAAAGACTTTGAATTTTAACAAATTTTTAATATTTTACTAAGTCCAAATAATAAAACAATCTGAATAGTTCACTTTCAATATTTCATTTAAGTCACCTTATAACGTTTTATTAGACTAATTAAATGATATTACCCAAAAAAACACAATTTTATTGAAGAATATTAAAAAATTAATTTCAATTATTCTCTTATTGTCGGCTTTAGCCTACGAGAATAAGATAAGCTAAGTGACCTCCTGAGCTACTCCTTAGAATGGGACTACATCCAATTTCTCTAACAACTTGAAACCAATGACTCTATATTAATTTGAAGGTTAGCATTTTCTCTTTAAACCAACTAAAAAAGGATCTTACGTACATAATTCTTGTATGTCACCCTATCTACTCGAACGACAAATTTGAGCTTATCATATCAGTTGTTTTTGTTCAATTCAAGAGTGCTCTTTATAATTTTCATGAGGTTCTTAATATCAAACTCATATAGTACATTTCCTTGTGGATGGTAGGAGGAAGAATAAGATATGTTGGTTCCATATTTATTACATAAATTAGTAAATTCTTTGAGCTCTAAAACATGTTGCATTATCAAATGTATCTCTTTTGGCACCCAACATCCAATAACAGTATGAGGTAATAAGAAATCAATAACTACCTTTGAGGTCATAGTATTAGAGGGTATGACTTCAACCCATTCATTAAAGTATTCAATAGCAACAAGAATGGACTATTATGAGACCCCTCAAAGAATACTCACAAATTCAATAACCAACTACTAAAAAAGGTCTTCAACTAAAATGGTGGTAGAGGTAAGGTACCGATTGATTTCATCATCCCCAAGAATCTTTAACAAGAATCACATCTCTTTATCATCTTGGCCACATCCTTAAACAATGTGGGACATCAATAACCTACCCTTCATATTTTATGAGCTTTGCTCTTAAGCATGAAGTGCAGCCCACAAACCCCTTGGTGACATTCAACCATGACTATAATAGAATATGCATATGCTTACCATCCTTATCTATGTCACATCCATTCCTTTAGGAATGTATCCTTCCCATACTAGGCATAGTCTAATCCTACACCATTTATCCTAATTTGACAAAAGATGTGACGACTAAATGACATGTTTGATAATTGGTCTTTTGTTTGATTTTTCTCTTGACCCATGAATATGCCTACTTAAGGCCACCTAGATGTTCTTATATGTTGGTGTGTTTTGAATGGTGAACAATGATGCATAGTATTTTCTTGTTGTGTGTTGTATTTCTTAGTTGTTCTTTACTTGACCTACCAAGGCTACTTTCAACCTTGAATATGTAAGAGTACCTTTATGTATGGTGGCTATTCTTTGCATAAACCCACCAAGGCAATGAAACTCTTAATGTTCATAAATATTTCCTCATATGCTTAATGTTATTTAGTCACATGAACCTCACAGATATCACATCTTTCATTTAATAGGGATATAGACTTTTGCTTGAGAGTCAAGCTCATGCAAAGGTTACCTTCTCACCTTGGTTCTTATTTCCTAGTGCATAATCCCCTTTGCTACATCAAAATCAAGGATATCTCTCCATATATCAATGTAATATACCCCATTCATTCCCTTTATCCATTTTATCCCTCATCCCTTTATAATTTTTTATACACAAATTGACTAAACAACATGACCCATTCATCCCACTTACACCATGGACAATTTCTATCTATCCTAAAGGCTTTCATTTATCATACCAATCCCTATAATTATTCCATCCACTAATTCATCTCATCCCCTTTCTTATCACTTTGTATCATGACCAAAAATAATAAAAAGATAGGACTACAACCATCCATTGCATCCATGTTCATCTTGCACATTTTGCATCTACCCATAATCATGTCATATTATAATCATATCCATCTCATTTATGTATTTATATCACATCTATAATACCATAATAACAATACATATCCAAAACACAATATACAAGATTTTTACTAAATCTATTTCAGTTAAATTAGCAAAGCAAATTCCCAAAATTATTTTGGAAGAACAAAGAGGTTTTGTTCTGGGAAAGGAGAATTCAGAGGGTGCCCTAATTGCACACAATATCCTCCACTCCATCAAACAACACAATATGGAAAGCATGCTTATAAAAATAGATATGCTCAAGGCTTATGACAAAGTCACCCAGAAGGTTTTAGAACAAGTAATCATCAAATTTGGGTTCTCTATCAAATGGAGCAAGTGGATCATCTCGTGTGTTTTAGGTGCTAAATTCTCGGTACTAGTGAATGGACAACCATGTGTTTTTTATCTTTTCTTCCCAAGGTATTCGACAAGGGGACCCACTTTCACCATATTTATTCATAGCCTTGGCTGAAGCTCTTAGTAGATCTATCTCGACTCAGAATAGTCTTCATTTGTCGAAGGGTATCAACATTCCAAGATCAGATGTGGAAATCACACATATTCTTTTGTTGATGACACAGTCCTTTTTGGGGAAACACCAATTCAAGAGGGTTAAACAATCAAACAAGTCCTAGATAAATACTGTGAGGTAACAGGTCAAAAAGTCAATGTAGCCAAATCTATAATATTCTTCCACACTTGTTCCCCACACATCTCTCAGAGACTTTTCGAATTCATCGATTTCAAGGAGGAGTCACTCCCAAGTAAATATCTTGGCATCCCACTCTTCGTGGGGAAAAACAAAAAAATATTTTTGGGAAAGCATTTCAGACTTCATTCAAAACAAGGTTTCCTCATGGAAAAACACTTGGCTTTCACTAGTTGGAAGATTCCTCATGAACAAAATGGTTTTGGCTACCATCCCGACTTATATCATGTCAACTCTCCCCATTCCCAAGGGTGTGTTGGTTGTCATAGAAGTCAAACTAAAGAAATTTATTTGGAAAGGAAACAAAGGCCCTAAATAAAAACTTCACCTCATTTCTTGGGGCAAAGTTTGCTCTCCCAAATCACTAGTGGAGCTGGTATTCACAATTTGGAAAGTAGAAATTTGGCTCTAGGAGCAAAGTTGGTAAGGAAAATGTTTGTCAACCATAACACAAAATGGGCTGAAATTTTGAGATCAAAATATTTAGATTCTAATGATCCAAAAAGAATCTTCACAGTCTCAAACCCTCCATCTAGTTCTCAGATGTGAAATTTCATGATTAGTTGTAGGCATATCTTCCTTCTCTCTCTTACTTGGGTTATTCATAATGGGAGGAAAACCCTATTTTGGGAAGATTATTGGAATGGCTTCCCTCCACTCTCCAACATAGTTGAGTTAAATCAAACAAAAGCTCTCCCTAAAGAAAGTCGGGGAGTTAATGTGAGTGATTATTTCCACATAAATGTTGATAATGGACTAAAATCTGCACATTGGAAATATCTCTCCTCTTTTCCAATTCCTGCAGACCAAAGAAACATCCTCCAAATCGAACTCAAAAAGAGATTCCTATACTACAACGAAACCTTGGAATGCCTCATTTGTTCCCCTTATCCATCAGGTAAGTACTTAGTTGAGAAAGGATACAATCTAATTGTGGATCCTAGAGAGGATTCAAAGAAAATATACTATTCTTTCTATTGATCTGATAGGAGACTACCAAAAGCAAGGTCATTTGCTTGGCTGGCCTCAAGGGAAAAATTCTAACTAGTGATAGACTTTCTCGTTTAGGGATTGCCCCTCCTTTTAACTATGTGCTTTGTGATTCAAAGTATGAAACTAAAAAATACTTACTCTTGAACTGCCCATTCTCAAGATCATTTTGGTTATGTCTGCAAGGGAAGTTACATTGGAGTGTTCCACTGCAATCAAATCTTCTTAAAGTTTTTGAATCCTGAACTATCCTTCATGAAAACTCCTTTGCTATCATTTGGAACATCTAGTGGGAGAGAAACAAACACATCTGTAGGAAGGAAGGAAAAAAATAATATGGAAGGTGTCTTCATGATTACAAAGAAAGTAGAATCAAAAGTAGTAAATGCCTACACCATTAAACATATAAGAGTAGACTCTTGCTTCACTTTAGAGGAAGATAGAATCTTACTAGAATGGAAATCCATATCCCTTCCATTCAAAGGGGATTTTTTGAACAAGACTCCTAAAACCATCAACCAAAAAGAAATCAAATGGAAACCCTTTGATAGTAACTTTGTCAAACTAAATTTTGATGGGGCACCAAAAGGTAGCCTGGTATCTCAGGTATGGGTTGCATTCTTGGGGACTCCAAGGGAGTGGAAATAACAACATTGGCAACCAAATCACCTAATGATATGAACAAAATGGCTAAAGAAAGGGCTTTGTTGGTAGGAATTAAGTTAGTAGTAAAGACTAAAGTGAAACATCTAATAGTAGAAGGAGAATCTCAGATTATTATAACAACATTGAAAAGTAGGACATCTCCAAACTAGTTATTTCATTACATATTACAAGAAGCATGGGATTACTTGATATTATTTGATTGCTACCACCTACTTCACTGCTTCAGAGAAGCTAACAGAGCTATAGATATGTTGGCAAACATGGGCTGCTCTCTAGAAATGGAGGAGAAATATTTCAACAATCTCAAAATTTTATCGAATCTAGTTCTTTCCTCCTTGATAATAGATGCTCTTATAAACTAACTTTATCTTGTTTGATTGTTCTTAGGTTTTATCTTCACTCCTTAGTGAGTCATCCTTCTATTGGCTTCTTGGTTGGATATCTATTTTTTCCTTGTTCAAGCTTTCAAATCTCGTTTCCCCCCATTTTTGATATTCATTGTGTTACTTATGGCTAGATTCTTTTTTGGGTTTTATTTGTCCTATCTAGACTAAGTGGGGACCTTTTTTTTGCATCTGGTGGTATCCTTGTGGACCTCCTCTTGTTGCATCTAACCCCTACCATGTTTCCTTCACATTTCTTTGTTCTTGAACAAATGCTTTCATTTTTCAGTTCGGTGTATACTTATTCTTTCAACTTGGTTCTTGGCATCAAGATTCCTTATCAATGGCCTGCATCCTCATTATGGCTATCTACACAACGTTGTGGTACTGAGTTGAATTAGTGGTGTGTATTTTATGTAGGTGCAAGACAATATTTTTTTGAGTTGATGACTCATTGCAGGCTATAATCTTCATTCAACTCAGGTGGATTTGTTCAGTTTTTTGTACACCCCGTCTCTTTTTCACATGCTTCTTGAGCATCTTGTCATTTGTGTCCTCGTGTCTTTTGATTGACTCTTTAAATTGGATCAAAGGTTGTTGCCTATTGACAAAGATATTCATTATGTATTTCTCCTTATTGCAGTTCTAATTACTTCTTTGCTATGTTGAGCTCATTTCAAGTGCCCAAGTTCAACAAGGATTCTCTTCTATTGGTTCGTGATGGCTCTCCATTTTGGTGTGGACTTTTTGTGTTTGGATGAGATTATTTTGCAACAGTGCCAACATCTCTTTCAATATGAAGCTGGAGATGTATGGGATACTATCATTTGGATCCTCCAATACAATTCTAGTGGTGGAGACACCCATGTTCATGATGGTCAAATTTATAATTTTTTCTTCACTCCCTTGTTGCAGATAGTTGCATTCCCTGATTGGGTACACATGGTGGGAAACAAGCTATTCACCAAGAAGTTTTGGCTAGCAATTCAAACCACTGGAGGTATTGATGTTGGTGTGATCTCAAGTCCCTTAGGATAAGTTTTTGACCTTGTCCCGGAAGGTAAGAATGATAAAATGCAAGAGGTGTGAATCCTCTTCAAGTCACGTGTCATATTTGATGACTTTGCTGCAATGAATATTTTCTTTGCAAACAATGAGGACCTCTTTTCTAAGACTCCCAAGAGTGCGATTAGAGACATCTTCGACTTGTAAACAATGGTGCAAAATTTTAATTAAAGTTTTCCTTTCGAATTCTTTGAGCAGTGATGTCACCTCTCTTAGTCAAGTTTATGATCCTCATTCTCTTCCCCTATCTAGTTCCTCTACTGCTGCAATGGTCAAGCTCAACTCTCATATTTTGTGCAACCCTTCCATATTAGTTTACTTTCAGTCTCTGTTGTTGCTTATGGATTGAGCCTTGCTCCCATTTTGTTTGTAGCCTCTTCTTCTAGGCTCATTGTTTATATTACTCTATTATTGTATATTTCCCTTATCTAATATAT
The DNA here is from genome assembly GCF_030272615.1 of Cryptomeria japonica. Lineage (NCBI taxonomy): Eukaryota > Viridiplantae > Streptophyta > Pinopsida > Cupressales > Cupressaceae > Cryptomeria > Cryptomeria japonica. Next base: position 77,149,900 of record NC_081414.1, on the reverse strand, counting down.
TTCATGCTTAATGGGTTTTACTTAAAAAATAAATATCCAGAACATAAATATCACACCAATCTAAGAGCCATCCTAATCATAAGTGCATAATAATATAATCATCCTCATTGCATAAAAATATAAACATACATTACAAAATATACTCTATTACATCATCACACATCATTATGTTTATAATCAACATCATATAATATATCATGGCCACGTCACAATGGCATATACAAATTTAGCATGAACCATATATCATAAAATAATAACACCCATTTTATTATCACATAAATTCTATCCATTACATCATCATCTATAAAGAATACATCATAAGTGTTAGAGTTATCTTTTATTAGCTAATAATAATTTATTTAATTATTAGTCTATAATACTCTATGCTTAAGCTAAACTTAAGAATCTTATATTTTTTAGGGTTTTCACCTTTAGGGTTTCAAGTATCCTTTTATAAGAATTCTCTCTTTGTAATTTTATAAGAATTGTAATTATTGAATTGCATTCTTATTGCACAATCAATATGACTCCTCTTTTCTGTATCTCTGAATTCTAGCCTCCATAGCTTTTTTGCTTCTCTCATTTTGTGATAGGTTTGCATCCAAGTGATCTTTGGGAGCTGTAGAGTTGATTTTTCATCAACTCCATTATGGTATCAGAGCACCAAATTTGCATGCCCCTATTCTCTTCATGAGCGATTTTGGGCATTGTTCTTCAGATCTGTGTATTCGGGGGTTTGTGCAGTTGTTTTTTTCCATTTATGGGGGTAACTAATTTTTTGGTACATTTTGGTGCCAAAAGGACCTCACGGTTGGATTCAATAGGCATTTTCCATAAATTTTGATATAAAATTCGATATATTTTGGTGTCAGGTGTTCGAGATGCAAAAAAAAAATTAGGCCCCAGGTCATACAGCCTCAGGGCACGTAGATCGAAAAATAAAAAATAAAAAAATTTGATAGTTTAACGGCTTGCCTAGGCCGAACCGGAAATGGTCAAGTCGTCGATGATATATAACCCATCAGAGCTAGTCTGGTGATTTACCATTGGTGATCTTTACACCACCAGCCCCCCGCTTCACGATTACTGTGGTGGTCACAATAATCGTCGCCCTGGGAGCCGCCTACCGCCAACGCTCGGACTGCCACCGCCGCTAGCCACCAAAGCGGCTCTGCCTCTTGGAGCATTTGCCACTTTTCCACAGCCAGGAGCCACCCAAAATCCTCTCACTGCTCGACCACTGCTTCACCCTCCGCCTCCGCCACCGCTGCACCACTCTTGCGTCACCCAGGAGCCGCAGGCCTGTTTTCGGCCCCTCCCTTGTTTTTTCGACGATTGAGATTTTTTTTGCAGGCACCATTTCTTTTTTCTGTGATTTTTTTTCAGGAAGATTGGTTTTTTGGTGGTGACGGCCATACGACCGTCAAATTTATGCTCGCAGTCAGATGACATCAGCACTCTGTAGGTAGCCTTCAGGTCTCTTCTAGGCCCATCTAGAGCACCTTCAACCTTTTGGCCATATCTTGGGCTCACGAAGGCATTTTTTGACAAATATTATATCGTCGAAAAGCTCTTTCTAAGCTCTATCTAATTTGGAGGTTTAAAATTTTTATTTTAATTTTTTGATGGTGTTTTTTGCTATCAAAGACAGTTTATTTTTGCACTCCAGGAGACATAACTTGAGCATCCGAACTCCGTTATCTTGGGCTCATGAAGGTGTTTTTTGACAAATATTATATCATCGAAAAGCTCTTTCTAAGCTCTATCTAGATCTGGAGGTTTGAAATTTTTATTTTTTTATGGTGTTTTTTGTTGTCAAAGACAGGTTTTTTTTTGCACTCCGAGAGACATAACTTGAGCATCCGAACTCCATTTTTCGAAAACTTTTTATCGTTGGAAAGATTGTTCTATGTAATTTCCATTCATATGAGTTTTATTTCCAGATTATACTCCAGGTATATTTTATTCAGTTTTTTGTTTTTCAGCACTCTGGTGAATATCTTGGATGTTTTAGGTCCTAAGATCTCTTTCTTTGAGTAGGATGTCTCATCTTTGGCTGTTCTTTTTGTATTTCCCTTCTTTCTCTTTGATTATTGTACATCATTTTGTAAAAAAAATTTTGCAAACGCACTAAGATAAAGTGCCACTATGCATTGTATACTTGGGATCTTGCACATTTTGTGTCTTATTGTGCATGCACTACTTATAAAGTGCCATGGGGGGGTTGATGTTTTCCTTTGTTTTCCATCCACCTTTGTCATGCGAGTGTTCCTTCCATGACATTAGCCTCATGATGTGTGTCAAGTGAGTGTTCCTTCCATGACACTATGTACTTTCTCTGCACCTTCGATGTTCCTAGTTCTTCGTCATGTAGTTCTTGTTGGCCATCCTTTTCAGTGTACCTATCATCTCTCGCTTGTCAGCATTATGGGGGAGTTTCTCCTATTTTTCTAATCCTTCCTTGGTTCAATTGATCAGCTCTTCAGACTTTGATGTTTTATGCCATCTGTATCTTTGAGTCCAGTTGTTTGCCTTTGTTTACCATCTGATTTGAGTAGTGTCATTTGAGGGCACTCATGCAGATTACAGTCTTCTCTACCAGGTCATGTTCTATTTTAGTGGAGGTTCTTTAGATCAACAATTACTCTTAGACAGTGTTTGCATCTTCTTCATGCTTCAGTGGTGTTTTTCATGATCTTCCTTTGTTCCTATTTTCTAGGACATTCTCTTGTTTGGAGGCTTCTTCAGACCTTCACTAGTATTAAACTCTTTTTGGAGTAGATTTTTTTTCCCATGTGGTTTTCTCTATTTCTCCACTTTACAGAGACTCTTTTGTACTTGGGTACCTCATCAGGCCTAGTTGTCGGGACCCATTGTTGCTTTCTTGCATTTTTACATGTTTTTTTTAGTCCTTAGTTATTTTTTAGCTACTCCCTAAGTTGCACTTAAGGGGGGGTGTTAGAGTTATCTTTTATTAGCTAATAATTATTTATTTAATTATTAGTCTATTATACTCTATGCTTAAGCTAAACTTAGGAATCTTATAATTCTTTAGGGTTTTCACCTTTAGGGTTTCGAGTATCCTTTTATAAGGATTCTCTCTTTGTAATTTTATAGCAATTGTAATTATTGAATTGCATTCTTGTTGCACAATCAATATGACTCCTCTTTTCTGGATATTTGAATTCTGGCCTCCATAGTTTTTTTGCTTCTATCCTTTTGTGATAAATTTGCATGCAGGTGATCTTTGGGAGCTATAGAATTGATTTTTCTTCAAGTCCATTAATAAGCATATAAGAACATAAATCATACATGAAAACCGCAAGATCCATTTAGAAACCATATGCATAACTATGTATCGTACATCATCAAGAATAATCCATAAAATATATAAAATGCATCTATCCCATAAGTATAATACATCATCTATCATATGCATATCAAAATTCGTTGCATACATAAAATATCATCATAATGCAATAAAATATCGCATAATGCATCATCTAGGTTACCAATATAATCTTATCTCATCTCATCTCATCTCATCTCATTTATACATAAGATAAAGAATAAGGTCATGATACAAAGTGTCATACATCAATTCTTGTAAAGGGGTATACATATACATATACATACATACACACACATGCATATACATCATACATAAATACAATACATCTAGAATAAAGAATAAGGTCATGATACAAAGTATCTTACATCAATGCTTGAAAAGGGGTATACATATACATACACATACACACACACACACATACACATACACATACACATACACATACACATACACATACACATACACATACACATACACATAATCTCATCTCATCTCATCTCATCTATACATAGAATAACGACATATGTGTAGAGTTGGATGACATGATGATATTGTTTGTTGTCATTGATGTCAATATGTTGATTTATGAGCTGGTATATTGAAGAAAGCAAACTGACAAGAGAACCAGTATGATGGTATGAAGTGAACCAGTATGATGATGAGAACCGGTATATGTGAAAAGGTGAACCGGTATGTTGGAATGTGAATGATATTTGCAAAGTTTGTATCGGGGTTTCATTTGATATGACTACCGGTTGGTAGTCTCGGCTTCAGGGTTTCCGACTGATGCATTCCAAATCTGTGTGATTCGACCGATGACATCCTGTGATGTGTTAGCATTGAAATGAAGATCAGATCACGTTACCACATCAGCCTTGTGTGAGTGAAGAATCTACTTGAGGATCTTGCATGAAGAAGATTGATTCTATCTACCTTAGGAATGTGCAAAATCTCAATAGACGGTGGAGAGTGCGTGATGGGTTATCGGCTTCCAGAAGCGCTGAAGAACGAATGATGGAGAACATCTTGAGATTTGTTCAAGATTGTTTTACCCTATGCAATGTGATTGAACAGTCAGGATTGGACCGACTATATTGATAACCTAGATGCTTAGGGTTTTAGGTTTTGGCTACTGACCTAATTGTTGTTTATAAGGTCGATGATGATTTGCATTGTGAAGTTGTTGGCAAATGTTATGTGTGTATCCAAGTGAAGAGATACTTGATTCTTGCCAGACCGGTGCAGTGAGTAGAGATCTACAGAGTGTGATTGTAGATGTAAAGGAACTAAAGTGGATCTTCCTTGGCATTAAGTGTTGTTATCAGATCAGTGTATTGCCTGTTGACTTCTAACCATTTCAGCAATTGGAAAATCCCTTTACCCGGTAGCTTTAACAGGATTTTTGTAAATCCTTTAATAGGGTGACTCAAAATCATTGAATTCTTTAAATTCTTTGACAAGGTAACCTTTAACAGGGTTTTAACCTCTAACCGGGTATTTAGCCATCCCTTAACCGGGTGATCCCTAGCAGGATTGGTTCCTAGCAGAACCTGTTGTAAAGTCTTTAATAGGATTAGGCTCCTAACAGAGCGAACTTCAGAAGAGTTCAAGAACAACTTGTGGGTATTCATCCCCACCGTGGTTTTTCCCAGTTGAGTTTCCACGTGAAAAATCAGTGTGTTATGTGTGATGCTTTTTCATGTGATGTTTTAGTGTTTTTTGTTAAGTGGTAAAGCATGTTGAACCAATGGTCATTTTATTTTTGATGTTTTACTTGATTAAGCATATGGGTGAAGTTGAGATGAGATGTTAGGTCTGAAGATGATCTAGATGAACCGATTTATGTCTTTCATAGTCATACTGTGTTTTACCGGTAGTGCCCTGTTTTAGATTGGTGATTCTGTTTGCTAGTAAGTGGAGTCTTTGCAGTTTAAGTTGTTTAAGGAAGTTTTTGTGTGTATAGATTCACCCCCTCCCCCCCTCTCAGTACCTGTTGGGTATTTACTGTTCATTGTTATTCATCAACATACACATAATCTCATCTCATCTCATCTATACATATAATAATGAATAATGCCATGATTCAAAGTGTCATACATCAATGCTTGTAATGGGGTACACACATGTGTGTGTACATATACATATACATATACGTATACATATATATATATATACATGTATATATGTATACATATATATACATGTACATACATATATACATATATATATATACATACATATACATATATATATATACATATATATGTATATATATATGTATATATACATATATATATATATATATGTATATATATATATATGTATATGTATGCATATATATATGTATATGTATGCATATATATATATATATGTATATATATATATATATATATATATATATATATATTGTTGAACACAAGATGCCACTGAGAGGGGGGGCAAATTTTTTTTTTCTAAATTCTTAACCCTTTTAACTCCAAGAGAGATTACCGGTTACCAACCTAAGGACCAAGCAAACCTATCGGTAAGATAAAGCTAGACAACAAAAATCAACCACACAAAGGGTACATCACATAACACCAGTATATACGAGGAAAACACAAGATGAGAAAAACCTTAGCGAGAAGTGATGCTGGAGTCTACTGCTCCAATCCAGCCTCATAGTGAAAACCTTTGGTTACAACATTTAGGGCACCAACCCAAGAAGTACCACTCCTGCTTTAGGGCACCAACCCAAGGAGGACCAACCCCTGATTTAGGGAACAACCCAAGGAGCACCATCCCCTGCACTGAGCTCCAACTCAGTGATTACAATGTCATATATCAAATATAAAAGTTAACACACGGTTACAAAAGTGTTATGTAACCTCTACAATCTTTCTTCCAGTTCTACTCTTCACAACCGATCTTCCTCTGCTCTGCTCTCTATCGGTCTTCTCACTCAGATCCTCTCCTCTCCTTCACTCTATGTTGCAACCTTACTGGTTCAGCCTCCACCTCTTCTCTATCGGTACTTTGTTATGTCAAACGCGCTACTACTTGCCACCATCGGTACTTGTCTCTCTGATCTTTGTCAATTTTCTCCTTACCGATCAAGCTCTGCTTGAATCTTGCCTAACTGGATCTTCACTGACACTCACATTGCACTGCAACACCTTCTCTTCTTTTCTGTAGGTTCTAGCACCACCAGGTTACACCACTACAACTCAATTTGCAGTTTACCGATGACTCTAACCTTGCCGGTTAAGCCTCTGTTAAACCCTCTCACCAGTTACACCTCCAACACTCAGTCTCTATGATCTTTGATGAAGTCTCTGACTGGTTGTCTCTATGTTGCTTTTTCGCACTTCACTCTTCAACATCTGGCACCTAATCTTCTAGAAGCATCAATCAAATCCGATCTTCTACCTCTATTCTTATAGCTGAGCATTCCCACCAAAATGCAACTTCAAACTCTTGGCACGCTAGGGTTTCTTCCATTGATCATGAGGACTATTAGATCCAATCAGATCTTGTTCTGCATGAAGATAAACAATCTGCAAGCAATCAGGCATCACCTACCATATCTTCTTCCTTCCAAGGCACGTTTGCTAAACTTAGCAAACACGGACAATTAGTTGGTAAGGCACAAGATAAATCACCATAAATGGTTCTACAGATTGCATCACCAACCTCATTTTGTACCTAGTCACTCTACATCGATCACCTCTATTCAACCTTCCTCAAGCTGCACACCTCTGCAACACCTCCCATGATTCATGGGGTCTATAATTAATGTCGACCAACTCTATAACAACCTTGTCGGTGCACACTCCATCTACTGCTCCATGCATGTCTGCCACCTTGACTCCACGTGGCACCTTTATCGACATCCACCTTAGCTCACTAAGTCGGTCCAACTTGGTCACCGACAAATTACACACAACTGATGTGTGCATCATACCGTCGGTCCCTCTTTGCCTACCGGTTAACATTCTTGTCTTCTCCTTCCTTATGGCGGTGGATCTTGTCAGCTCAGTCATCAACCATGTCAGTCCTCAGTAGCAATCTAGGATCACTCATCATGTGCATCTTCATCAGACTGAGAGCACTTCATTTTTGTCTCTTTGTCCACTTGGTTGTATGTCGGTATCATCGTTTACCAATTGGCATGTTTCTGCCTTCATATCGGTAGTGTGCATGATATCTTCATGCCATCCATCTCCAACTATTATGTATCTATGGAAACACAACTTTCCATCTGCATACTGATAACTCCATGTGTGCAACTGCAGAGCCTCATCTTCATTTGACTGGTTCTCTTCTCAATTGGTTTGCCAAGGAGGCAAACTCACCATCTTAACTCTTCCTTCTTTGTTCCAGTAGCTTATCATGCCTTCTCTGGAGATCTAATGCTCATCTCTGATCTCAAACTCTAGAGGCTTCCTTATCATCCACTTTGGTCATCCGGTCTATGCATCCAATCACCTGGCTTGGTTTACATTGGTTGTCTTATCCCAGGGAGTCATGATGTATGCCATGTATACTATGGGATAAGCAATGTATTACCACTTACTAGTGGAAAAGGATCTATGTCACCTGCTAGTATTAATGTGACATCCCTGAGGAGTAGATGCATCTTAAACTTGACATATGACCTTGTAGCTTTCCCATATGCTATCCTTGCTTACTGAAGCAACACATTCTTTGTCAATATTCTCTTCATCCAGTGGGAGTCCTGTTGTATCCAACTCTTATCGGTGGCCTACACATGCTTCACCTTCAGTGTTGATGTGATTCTTGTAATATTCCGCCTCTTCATCACAATCAACATCCCAACATGTTTCTCTCTTACCAGGAACATGCTTATCGGTTGGTAGCCACTCAATGCCAACACATTACTTATCGGTCATCAATGCATGTCTACAACACATGCCAAAATTGACTTGTGTATCGGTGACCAACAATACTAGCTGACATCAATGTCACCAATCCACTTCAATCTCCCATATCGGTCATGTTGTACCGGTTGACATCAATGACAACACAATGCCAACATATTTGTACGTATATGTCTGTATGTATATGTATATGTTTATGTATATGTATATGTATGTATGTATACATATGTATGTATGTATGTATGTATGTATACATACATACATATACATATACACATGTACACACACACACACACACACACATATATATATATATATTTATTTATTTTTCTATGTATATGTATATGTATGTATATATATGTGTGTGTGTATGTACATGTACATATACATACATATACATAGAAATATATATATATATATATATATACATATACATAGCATATATATATACACACACACATACATACATACATACATACATATATATATATATATATATATACACACACACACATATATATACATAACACACACACACACACACACACACACACACACACACACACACACACACACACACACACACACACACACACACAGGTGTGTGTGTGTGTGTGTAGCACCCATATTCATATAATGTCCAAAAAAATTGGCTCATGCTCCCTCCTTCCAAAGGTGTTGGTGATCTTGGCGGTGATGGTGAACCCCGAGGTGGTAGTACCTCCATATTTATAGATCTTAACTTGTCTATTTTTTTTTACTCTACAAAATATGGTGCCTTTTGTTCTATTGTCATTCTTGCCTCATAAAGAGAGTGATAACTTACTCAACCTCTTGTGTTGCTTGTACTACCTTCTTCATGGCTTCTATCACCCCTAGTACTCTAAGAATCTCCTTAGCAATATCTCTCTCCTGCCTCAACCTTGTCACCTTTACCTCCACTTTTTATTATAAAATGTGAGTTGCACCCTGCTTGGTTCCATTGTTATCTCTTCTACCTATGCTACACCATCTCCTACCTACCTATATAGTTAAGCCTATAGATTGTTTACCTTTCCCTTTGGCGCAGGAGCACCCACAGACCTATCAGACCTCTAGGAGTCAAAGTTTGCATTTTTGTCTTGTTATGTGTTGTTTCATGTTAATAAGGTCATTTTAGACCATTAATAATCATTTGGAGTCATTTTGGAAAGTTATGGATCATTTGGTCAAAAGCTGTAAAATTCGCTCAAAAATTGTTGAAATGTTGCTAAAAAAGTTGTCAAGCAACTTTTGTAAAAGTTGTCAAATTGTTGTACTTGTTAAGAATAATGATTGGTGGGTTGGTTGAGGTAGTTTATCTGAATGAACATGTATTTAAATGCCATCCAAACTCGAATTTGGGGGTTGGAGAGGGAATAGAAAAGAACAAATCCTTGCTTTGTACATTATTTATGAATTTTTGGTTTGTATGAATTGTAATTCACATTTAATGATATGAAAATTGTTGGAGAAGTTAGTGTTGTGAATTTAATTTCACTTGCAATTGGTCTCATCAAATTTCATGATGTTCTATGAAAGTTATTGCATTTTTAGTATAAACAGGTCAAAAAAATTATCTTTTTTGTGTGTTAACACACTACAAAACCCTTTGGTACGGTCTTGTAAGTTATAGTAAAAAACTAAAACCAATGAGAAAATATGAATACGTGAGTCTAGTTTAATATGTTTTTTATTTGATTCAATTTTATTAATATTTGAATAAGTTATGGCCATTTTGGTGACTGCAGTCTGAAACCTTGCTTGGGGTTTCCAATTTGAGAAAAAAAAATCATTTCTTCAAATTGGCATGGTGAAAAATCAAGAAATTTTGTGGAGAATTCCATATAGGATTATTATAACATACCTCAAAGTTTTATACCATTTCATGAAGTTTTGATCAATTTTTAAATGATTGTCCTAAGAGGACAAAGTATGACAGTGTTAGGAGAAGTGGGTGTTAGGAAATGTCAAAATGCATTTGAAGGTGTCAAAGTGTATTTGGGGTTGGGAAACGATGGGATTAACTAAAAGAGTATGTGAAAAGCCCTCCAAGTCAAAGGTTGGGTAATTGAAACAAGTTGTAATTGAAATATCCTAAATCATTGTAAGTGTTGTCTTCCCTAGTTTGAAAAGAGTAAAAAATTCAATGACAATATATTGTTGCATCATTGCAAGTCACAAAGAGGAGTCTTTATGATATTTTATGCCCTATAATAAGCCTATATGTATGTCACCTAAAGTTTCCAATACAATTATGTTCAAGGTTCCAAAGTAATCCCAAAGCTAGTGGTCTAGGAAGAATACATAGGTTGCACCTATGTTGGAATTGTTGAAACCCTTGATCAAGTTTGTGTTTAAACCAATGTGAAAGTCCTTTTCTCTGCATCACCATTATATCCATATTTCTCCACCTTGGCTAGATTATGATCTATCATGTATCTGTCTCACTTTCCTATCATAGGTGCACTAACTAAGATCCCCCATCACTACAATCGTTGCCTTGTGCTTGTGTTGCAACCAACAAAATATATAACTTGGCTAAGATATGTTTTTAAGTTGTCATGCTCATGTCTATGAACTTTATGTTTGGTGTGGAGCTTGATCAGTCTCCAAGTGGGAGATTGTTGGTATGTGGTGGCTGATTATGCAAGTATTGTACAGTCATTGGCTGAAGGTGTTAGCTTGAAGGGCCACCGTAATGGGGAGCCCAAGGCTCCCCCAAAAATTTTCTTGTATGTGTACAAGAATAAATGTATGCAAATGCGAGTACAAGGAAAAGATCACAAGAACATTCTTTTAGGGTTAGGGTTAATTTTAGTCGACTTTGTAAGTTGTTGTAAAATTTGCATGTTATAAGCGGTTCGAATGAAAAAAGCATTGTAATTGATGGCAACAATCTCAAGCCTATGAAGGCCTCACAATCTCAAGCCTATGAAGGCCTCAACTCACACCAAAACCAAAACTTGAACTTTATCCCTCACAAGGGTTGGCAAACACCTTCACTATGCCCTTAGGGTCTCACAAGACCTTCCACAACCTTCTTATCATTGATGGAAACAAGGTTCCATAGGATCAACTGGCCATAGTCTTCACCTACTGGCACCGACAGATACAACAAGGCTCATTCACATCAGCATCTAGTTTACATCGGCAAAAGATCATACTGGCATTCCAGGCCGACTTGACAATAAATATTGTTTATGCAAAATAAATTGTAATGTAAATTATAATTATAGTTTCAAATACCCTTTTGGAACTTCTCTTAGACTCCAAAGAACCAGATCTCCAACTTGCTCCAACACTCCTAGACACCTACTTGGGTCACAGACCTAGTTGATCAAATTAGGCTTGGGTTACAAAGGAAGTGTACCCGGAATGGGACCACAAGGAAGATCCAATGCTTCAGAGGGTTTTTATAATGTTTGATTGTACCAATTCAACCATCGAACTCTTTCTTCTAATGTCTAGCATCATGCAATCCATCAATTCTTGACTGTACTAGTCTAAACCCTTACAAAGTTTAGGCTAGGGCTTGGTGGTAAAAGTACCAATCCAAATCCCCTGATCTTTCCCCTTTAGAATCTCCTAATAGACCCTCCTAACTTGCATCCTACCAAAGTCCGTAGAGAGCCAATGACTAGATTGCAAGTTAGGGCCTCATCTTTGCAACACCCTAAAGAAATTAAGGGTTTTCAGACCTGCAGAAGCAAATTGTCGATATCTCCTCCCAAACACCACTTCAAGGGGTCAAACCAAATTCATATGAAATATTATTTGGTGTTATAATGTACCAAGCCAACTTTGAAATGGTTGTGACCATTGGAAAGAGGTTACATTCCAACCGGCAACTTTTCAAAATTTGCTTTGACAACAATGACAACTTTTATGCAACTTTGAATTCCTAAGCACCGAAACCTTACCAAACATATCTAAGGACATCATTAACCTTTAAAACACCCAAGACAACATTCTAGGATCATAAACACAAAATTTCATGATTCAAGCCCACATGGCCTAATAGACCTCTAGGCTTATATGTGCACCTGAGAGGTTATTGACCACACAAAGGCATTTTATTACATCTAGGGTGATCCTTGAGATCCAACCCATTATGGAAACATAAGTAAACACAAAAAAAACACTAGACACCCATAATGACATGAAAACACCATGAAAAGAAGAGGTGCCCTACACCATACTCTCTGGGCTAAAGAAACTCAAGTCCCTTGAGTGGATATGTCTGCAATTTTGGTTCCTATCCTCTCAATAGATTTTGAGGTCATCCATGTAGCATCTTCTAAAGTTTGATTCCTCCATTTGACCAATTATTCCAAATAAGTCTTCCTCCTTGTTTACTTGTTGACCCTCTGATCCAAAATACACTCATTTTATGGTTTGGGTTATGTGGGAAGCCCTTCTATCATGTCTACAATAGAGGAATCAAATTGACCTACATCATAAACTTTATCAACAACATCCTTATATGCATATACATCAGAAACATTAAATATAGGTGACAATCCCATATCCGAGGGTAGATCTATTTTGTATGCATTGTTCCCACATCTCTTGAGGACCTTGAAAGGACCTATCTTCTTCATGAGTAGCTTGGTGTATTTATCCTTAGGGAGTTTTGCTTTGTTGAGATGAATCATCACCATATCTCCCACCTTAAATTGAACATCTCTCCTTTTGAGGTATGTTGCTTGATTGTATTTCTTAGAGGTATGAATCAATTTATCTCTGACTTGGTGTATATCCTTCATGACTTCAGAAAAGTCATCTGCCTGAGAACTTGTTCTATCAATATTCTTCACATCTCTAAGTTAAAGAATACCCCTGGGATGTGTACAATACACAATTTGGAAATGACCTAACCTTTTACTTCTATTCACAGGGTCATTATAGGAAAATTTTGCAGTTGGAGAATGGTATCCCAAGTAGTTCCATGCTCCTTGGTCAAGCACCTTAACAAGTTTCCAAGGGACCTAATTATTACCTCATCACAAGTTAGCCCCCAACTTATGCCACAAAGTTCTCCAAAAGTGTCCTGAAAACTTAGGATCCCTATCCGAGATAATGCCCAAGGGTAACCCATGCAGTCTAACAATTTCCTTGAAGGATAAACCTGCAACATTAGAAGCATCATGTGTAACCTTGCATGGTAAAAAGTGTGACATCTTTGAAAATCGGTCTACCACAACATAAACACTGTCATAACCTGATTTAGTTCTAGGAAGGCCTAAGACAAAATCCATACTAACCTAATCCCAAGGTTTGGTAGGGATTGGTAAAGGAGTATAGAGACTTGCATTCAAACTTGTACCTTTAGCTCTTTGATACACCACACACTCTGAAACAAATTTCCTCACATCTGATTGCATTCTTGGCAAAAAATAAAACCTTCTACCCAACTCAAGTGTCTTATCAAGTCCAAAATGTCTTGATAAACTCCCGCAATGCTTTTCCTTAACAATATTCTCCCTCATTGAGAAATTGGGAATACAAAGCTGACTACCCTTGAAAAATAAACCTTCTTGAAGCATATACTCAGAAAAATTAGTATGATACCTTTCATTCATAGATTGACAAACCTTATAATCCTCCTTGAAATCTGCATCTTCTTGGTACATGTCCTTCATAGCAGTGATCCCTATACTTTCTAATTGAATCTCTCAGATTACCAAGTTCCTCCTACTAAGGGCATCTGCAACTTTGTTGGCCACTTCCTTCTTATTCTTGATAGTGAATGTGAAAGCTTGAAGGTACTCCATCCATTTCATGTGCCTGTGATTGAGTTTCTCCTACCTATTCAAAAAGCTTAAAGCATGGTTGTCAGTGTAAACACATTCCATAGGTAATAAATAGTGTCTCCATTTCCTAAGAGATTATACCAAAGCATACATCTCTAGATCATAGGTTGAATATTTATTTTTTTGCTTCATTTAGCTTCTCACTGAAAAAGGCCACAGGCCTACCCTCCTGAGTCAAGACTCCTCCTATAGCTTTCTTAGATGCATCACATTCAATAGTGAATACCTTATGAAAAGCAGGAAGGACTAACATGGGTTGCTCTGCAATCTTTGTTTTCAAATACTCAAAATACTTATTAGCTTCATCATTCCAAGCAAAATGACACTTTCTTCCACCCTTGATGGTATCTATCATAGGAGCACTAACCCCATTGAAATTTCTTATAAACTTTCTATAAAATCTTGCTAAGCCATGAAAACTTTTTACCTCACTTGCAGATCTAGGTGTGGGCCAATTGAGGATTACCTCCACCTTAGATGGATCCATTCTCAGATTACCTTTGGAAACAACAAATCCAAGAAACACCAATTCCTCCTACAAGAAAACACACTTGTCCAAGTTGACCTTCAACTGCTCTTCATGCTACCTTTTCAATACCAAATCCAAGTGCATCAGATGTTCATTTTTATCCTTACTGGAAATTAGTATATCATCCAGTATACTACCACAAAATGATTGATAAAGGGCTTAAGAACCTCATTCATTAACCTCATAAATGTACTAGGGGCATTGGAAAGCCCAGATGGCATCACCATCCATTCAAACAAGCCTTCAATGGTCTTAAATGATGTCTTCCATTGGTCTCCATCTCTGATCCTAATTTGGTGATAACCACTTTTCAAGTCTATTTTGGAGTGGTACTTGGCCCCTCCTAGACAATCCATCAAATCCTCTATTCTTGGCATCGTGAACCTATATCTTATTGTTATCATGTTGATAGGCCTAGAGTTTGTACATAACCTCCATGTTCCTTCTTTCTTAGGAGCTAGCACTATCGGGATTGCACATGGGCTTATACTCTTTCTAATGAACCCTTTCTCAAGTAACTCTTGGATCTGTCTTGCAACTTCTGTATTTTGTTCAGGGGTCAATTTATAGGTTGCCTTGTTAGGTAGGGTAGCACCTGGTATAAGGTCTATGCAATGACTGATTTCTCTTAAAAGAGGTAGAGTATCTGTGGTACTGTCTGCAACAATTCCCTTATACTTATCTAGTAGATCCTGAACCTCCTTAGGCCCAACTTTTCCTTTTGCCTCATGGATCTTAGGTTGCTTCTTAGGTTCATCCCTAGGCTTGACAACTATGTAAAAGCAAGGAGTATCCTTCTCCTTCAAATCCCTCATGAATTCTTTCTCATCTACTAGCATGACACTAGTCACAATGTGTTTATCCTTACTGTCATTTGGGAGAGGGGTCATGGTAAAGTTCTCTATATTTTTGGTGATGGTGTAGACATTCTTTCTATCCTCATTCCTAGCATCCACATCATATTGCCATGGCCTACCGAGTAACAAATGGCAAGCATCCATTTCTACCACTTCACACAACACTCTTATCCTTATATTCACCAATTGAGAAGTCTACCCAAACTTGTTCACTAATCAACACTTGTTGTCCCTTATTCAACCAAGATACCTTATAGGGATAGGGATGAGGCACTCTTTGCAAGTTAAGCTTGGTGACCATCTCAATAGAAGCTATGTTATCTGTGGATCCGGAATCTACAATGACCTTACAAACTTTACCTTGTACCTTGTAGGTGGTTCTGAAAAGAGATCTCCTCCGAGGTGGTTCTTTGTTGATTGGCTCCTTCAAGAGAGTCATTTTTATCATTAAGAGCCCTCCTTGCTTCAGGTTTGCAGGTCTTGAAGTTGATGTGTGGTAGGAGGTCATGCTCTGACTAACTTCCTCTTGAATCAAATGTGCTCTTCTTTCACCCCCTTGACCGCCATTCCCTTGCTTCTCTGGACACCTAAAGGATTGATGTCCCACTTGGTTACAAGAGAAACACCTACTAGTGAAAACACTAGGTCCTCTTCTCCCAAATCTTCCTCTTCCATTTTCTCTTCTCCCTCTAAAACTACCTTTGTTCCCTGATTCTCCCTCATGTTCCTGACTGCTTGTTTCTCCTTAGGGTTTAGGGTATGATCCTCTACCATTGAATCTGCCCTTACTTTTGAAATTTGTACCTCTTCCTCTATTATGGTGTTCTCCTCGCCTCTTTTGCTTCTCCTCAATCCTAAGTGCCATTTGATAACACTTGTGCACTGATTTGAGATTAAACAAATTGAGTTCATCTTGAATGTTGAACTTAAGGCCATTCATGTACCTTGCCAGCTTTTGTGTCTCACTCTGCGGTATCTTTGCTTTGAGTGTCATTTTGTGGAACTCCTTGGTGTAAGCACTAACATCCAAACCCCTTTGCCTCAAATTTTGTAGTTTCTTATGTGGGATTATCTCATAATCCTCAAGGACAAACTGCTTCTTAACTTCTGACACCATCCTCTTCCATGAAGTTTTGGGGTTCTTATCTTCCACCATTCTTTCCCTTTGTAGGACATTCCACCAACTAAGGGAAAGACCCTTCAATTTTGACTTAGCCACCTTTACTCTTTGGTTATTCTTCACCTCCTCATATTCAAAATAGTTTTCTAAGGCCTTAGTCTAGTCCATGCACTCCTTTGGATTCATCTTCCCTTGAAACATAGGTAATTCTTCCTTAGTGTCTCTTCCACCTACTCTCTTAAGGGCTTCAATTAATTGCCTTTGATCTACAGGTACAACTAGGTTCTCTTCTTGTTCTTCTCCTTCTTCTTCTTCTTCTTCTTCCTTAGAGTTTGAGCCAACTTCCTTCCTAGCCTGATCCTTCTTCAAATTTGCTAGTTCTGCTTCTATCTTTTTGTTCTTGGCTATTTTCTCCCTCACTATCCTAGCCAATTCTACATTGGTGACTCTAGAGGGTATCTCCTCTTCACTTTGTCCCTCTGTCCTATCTCCCTGGTTAAAAATCTTCCCAAGTTATTCTAGAGCTCTGATACCACCTGATGCAGAGGTCTTCAATAGTAGTGTGGAAAACCCCACACACACTCTCACCTTTCACTCTCACAATCTCAAGCCTATGAAGGCCTCAACTCACACCAAAACTTGAACTCTATCCCTCACAAGGGTTGGAAAACACCTTCACTATGCCGTTAGGGTCTCACGAGACCTTCCACAACCTTCTTATCATTGATGGGAACAAGGTTCCATAGGATCAACCGGTCATAGATTTCACCTACCGGCACCGACAGATACAACAAGGCTCATTCACACTGGCATTCAGTTTACACCGACAGAAGATCATACTGACATTCCAGGCCGACTTGACAATAAATATTGTTTATGCGGAATAAAATTTAATATAAATTATAATTGTAGTTTAAAATACCCTTTTGGAACTTCTCTTAGACTCTAAAGAACCAGATCCCCAACTTGCTCCAACACTCCTAGACACCTACTTGGGTCACATACCTAGTTGATCAAATTAGGCTTGGGTTACAAAGCAAGTGTATGGGAATGGGACCACATGGAAGATCCAATGCTTCAGAGGGATTGTCTAATGTTTGAATGTACCAATTCAACCATCTAACTCCTTCTTCTAATGTCTGGCATCATGCAATCCATCAATTCTTGACTGTACTAGTCTAAACCCTTACAAAGTTTAGGCTAGGGCTTGGTTGTAAAAATTCCAATCCAACTCCCTTGATCTCGCCCCTTTGGAATCTAATAATACACCCTCCTAACTTGCAGCCTACCAAAGGCTGTAGAGAGCCAATGACTAGATTGCAAGTTAGGGCCTCATCTTTGCAACACCTTAGGGAAATTAAGGGTTTTCAGACCTGCAAAAGAAAATTGTCGATATCTCCTCCCAAATAACACTTAAAGGGTTTAGACCATATTCATATGAAATATTATTTGGTGTTCTACTGTACCAAAGTTTTACAAAATCATTCAATGTTATGTACGGACAGTACGGAAAAGTAACACAATTCAAGAAAAATCAAATTTGTTTCATTTCATACTCTCCACCGATCTTCTCCAAATCATTTTGTACCTTCAACCAACCTTTCTCATCGGTTGTACAAGCACAAATAGGCTCCTCTCAATGATCAAAACCAAATTTGAAATGGTTGTGACCATTGGAAAGAGGTTACATTCCAACCAACTTTTCAAAAGTTGCTTTGACAACAATGACAACTTTTATGCAACTTTGAATTCCTAAGCACCTAAACCTTACCAAACATATCTAAGGACATCATTAACCTTTAAAACTCCTAAGACAACATTCTAGGATCATAAACACAAAATTTCATGATTCAAGCCCACATGGTCTAATAGACCTCTAGGCTTATATGTGCACCTGAGAGGTTATTGACCACACAAAGGTATTTTATTACATCTAGGGTGATCCTTGATATCCAACCCATTATGGAAACATAAGTAAACACAAAACAAACACTAGACACCCCTAATGGCATGAAAACACCATGAAAAGAAGAGGTGCCTTGCACCAGTAATGGTGTTGTACTGATTTACTGGATGATAAGAAAAGATTGGATGGTTGTGTTATGTGGATGTAGCCCCTCTTGGATGAACCACGTTAAATCTTTGAGTTATTTTGTGTTGTGTTTTTCTTCATCTTTGTGTATTCGAATATGCATATAATTGCTAATTTGTATTTGCTTCAGATTTGCCTAAACCCTAACACTTTAGTAACTTGGCTTGTGCTTGCTCTCTCTCTCCCTCCCTATAAATCTAGTGACAAGGACATAACTATTCATAGTTGCACAACCACATCTCTATCATCATCATCTCCTCCTTCCCCCTCCTCCCTCCCACATATAACTCTATCTACTCCTCCTTAGCCTTTCCCTCAGCCTCTCTCCTCTTTACTCTCCTCTACACTAACCTCCCTCCTCCTCTTCCACCATCTCCACCCTCATTCCCACCTTCCACTACAATAATTTGACTCTTTGGCATGGTAAAATGTACATACCTATGTGCTTTCCACCATATATCATAATTAGGTGTAGTACCTATTGTGTGCAAGGAAATATGCTTTCAAAACATACTAAAATAACTAAGAAATCAACCCAGAAACATAAATTAAAAGCAACAATCAATATTAGGCTAAAAAGGGTAAAAAAGAGCATAAGCAAAGTATGTAAAAACCCTTGTTGAGTATATTTTCCCATGATATTTGGTTGGATGTGTGCTCACTCAAAATTTTGGCATCATAACAACACTCAAATCGAAAATGGGTGAGATTAGGATTTTGTGTGTGAGAGAGAGAGAGAGATAGAAATGCTTAAGGGTTTGATATATGATTTGGGATGAAAAGGATGAATGGTTGAGATTGATTGATGATGATCTATGGTTGAGATTGATTTATGATGATATATGGTTGAGGATGAAGGTGAGGAATAAAAAGGAATTAAAAATTCCTTTTAGGGCACATGGGGGGACAAGATGATGTGCTTATGTAAGAAGCCCATGTGCTTGATGTGATGGGAGGAGTTGACCTTCACTTAATAAAGGATTAAGTGTGTCCACATGATCAGAGAGTGAATTAGGTGGGGGTTAGGATGAGGATTAGGATGCAAGTGAGAAAGTTGGAAGAATGCAAGTGGATGAGGATAAATAGGATTTTTGAATTAATTTTAATTCAAAATTGAAGGAAAGGCGTGAAGGGGATTTATTTAAATAAACAAGGGTATTTATTTAATAAAAAGATGAGGGTCTAAGGAGTAGTGTTGAATAGGTAAATTAATTAATTAATTAACTTAGGAAAAAGACTAGAAAATGGAGGAATAATAATGAATTATTTAATTAATACAAATAGATGAACAATGAGAATAAATTGATCAAACACAAGTTATCAATTTTAGGTGTCGACACCTACATTTATAACTCCTACCCTCTTTAGCTAGGAATTTTGTCACACTCCCCTCTAGTCATCTCTAGCTTAATAGCCATCCACAAACTTACCCTATGGATTGATCTCATTAATAAGTTATGCACAAATAACCTCATGAGAAGGTGTAGTCTATGTCAAACCAAACTATTGCATCACCCTCTTCGAAAGATACTCTTGAATCATCTAAAGGGTGTTTCTGATTACATATTATTGCTACTGTGTGAATGAGAGTTTCTCATCATCACCTACCCATGCCTCACACTTTCTTAACAACCTCCATATCATTGTCTCAATCTCATCCACTACTTGCCTCCAAAAGGACATATCTCCCATCTTCTTATGGTTACATGCTCTCACGTCTATATGTGCAATAGTGTGACATCACAATGCAAATTCCTCCCATCCCCATACATGACCAAGTGCATGTCCTTGTATATTTGGGTAAGCACATATGATCCCCAAGCATAAACCACAACATTTGAGATCATTTTCTCCAACACTTATCCCCATTTAATAGAAAAGCCTTGTGATATCTCGTCAAGTACCAACACACTTTTCATTAATCTAGGTACAAATATAGATAGGGGTGGAGTGTATCCATGCTCTTTGTTAAGTATAATTCAATACCTCAAATTGGGAGCTCATTAGTGAAAAATAGGAACTATAGGCATGGTCCTCTAGTAACCAGGTCACACTTTACTAATTTTCCACAAATAGAAATCCACCAAATCTTCCATTTATCCTCCAAAGTAATGATGATCTCTCTTATTGTCAAGAGAAAATACCTCCTATCACTCCACTAGTATAGTCATCATCACCCTATAAGCTTGGATATTTGGTAGGTTTACTATCTCGTATAAACCAATCTATTGGAATATAAGAACACTGAGAGGGGGGGGGGGGGGGTGAATCGGTGTCCTACCGAAATAATCAATTTTAACCTTATTAACACATGCATACACCAACCAATATACCGGTACATATAGAAATGAAAGAAGTAAAGAAATCAATAAGCCAATCACATAAATGAATACCATAACACTCATAATTATACGTGGAAAACCTCAAAGAGGAAAAACCACGGTGAGATTTGTGACCCACAATATAAATCCACTGGCCATATGAAGAGATATTACAAAATATAGGGGCCTACACTTGCAGAAAGGCTTACAGCCTAGAGCACACTGCTCAATCACAAAAGGAGCCCCACTGACTACATATAAATCCAGACTACAATCCAAAGAAATGATTGAACTACAAAGATAGCATCTTCTATGCCTAAATACAGTTCTGGTTAAGCTTTGTCTATTCCGGTCTGAAATTCTTAACCCTATATCGGAATAACCCTTTACAAAATTATCCTCACATACATAATTTGTCTCATATATTTTGCATCTCCTTCATTATTTCCTTCCTTATATATATTACAAAATGATCTACCCAACTAACCTATATACCCTTTACAATTCATCATGCCTTATGTCTACTCACAAAGATAATTACAATATGAATATACATGTCGGCTAGATAACATAAATACATGAATATTAAAAACAATTGTCGATGCCAAATCCAAAAGATGTCGATCTCCAATACTGATAAGTTTATTCTAAACCATGTTGGCCTACATTGTCAGTAACCAAAGAAATCTATCCAACCTGTTGGTGTCGGTGAAGTGTTTCTGAAGTGCCTGCCAGTACACAACTGAACCAAAATATGAAGCTGAAACAAGTTGTCGTGTTGCCATGAATGACAACATAGTGAAACCAACCAATTGAGTGTCAATTGCCAACACAATCACCTCCAAACACATCATATCCACCTCCTCAAGCTACTCGTGTAGCTTCATAGTTGGTAATTGATACTCCCATGAATGCAATGGACGTAGATGCTCCTACACTCATCAAACCACATGATTAGCCTCTTTTGAAATAAAAATCTAAGTATTTGTATCTAAAAAAGCATAAGAACCACTTTATATAACCATCATTTGGCATACGTGCCACTTTTTCCCATGCAAGTGCCACCATATCCAGTCAAAGTGCTATTTTATGCAAGTGAAATACTAACCCATGCAAGTGCAACTTCAAGCAAGCAATGATTTTCCCAACACAAGTGTTACTTCTCCTTGTACAAGCACACTCCTTACTCATGAAAGCATGATTTTGTGCAAGCAACCTTTTTTTGGGCAAACACATATTCCCCAAGCATAAGAAAATTTGCACCTCTCACACATCACTTTTCTCGGCAAGCATGCTAGAACACTAACACTATGATAATATTGATACCTAAGACATAAGAGCGAAATTTGATATGCAAAAAAATATTCCATAGAGTTGTGCCTCCATTGCCTTCTACTTCTACCCACATTTATGAATTCCTAGGCTATCCTTAGAAACCTAAAATTAGGAACATATCACTAGTATTTAGCTTTATGAATTCTCTTTACATGGTGTCTATGTGTGTGTTGTGTAATGTTAGCCATTATGTCTAAAGTTCTAGAAGATGAAGTGCACTCTGATCACTATAAGATATGAATACAAAAGAGATGAAATGGGCTCCCATTAGCCTATTTATAAATCCTATTGACTCATTTAGTGGCTTCAACCTTGAATTTACAATTGCTTCCCCATTCTCTTGCCATTTCCCCATTCTTCATCCATTTTTATTTATTTCTTCCATCACCTTCATTTCTAATATTCTAAACCCTTATAATCTATGTTTCTTCTTTTCGATAACTCACCTTGAAACTTTTTTCTAGGCAACTTCTCAAGGGTGCATCATTCCACCACCCTTTTTCTATGATATTATGTTACTTTTGTTAGTCATGACATCATATTAAAGAAGGGAAAACTGTAGACACCCCAAAATTGACCTCCTATTTAATAAATGTTAATTAATTATTTTTCACAATTCACCATTTTTTTTATTAATTAAATAATTATTATTTAGTTAATTATTATTCATTCTCATAATTAATTAAGTAATATTTAATTTAATATGGTGCCCCTCTTGTTCTCAAGGCTTACTAATTTAATTAACCCAATCTTAGCCTTGATGTACCCTAATTCTTCTAAGTTGATTAATTTATTAATCCATCATAATCATCATTAATATTTTCTCCCATTAAATATTCTTTTGAAGCCCCAAACTTTCCATCTTTCCATAATGTGACAAGTGTCCCTAACTCTCTTCAATGCTCACACATGTAAGAGCATGCACAAGTCACCATCACCCTACACCTCATCCTTGACCAAATCTCCTATTGGTTTCTCACACATGTGAGATCCTCTCCTAAATATGTAGCCACATTAGACTTTCCTCTTCCATCCACATGCAACCCTCATTGATTTTCCCCGTCTTACATTCTCTATTTCTCCTCCATTTTTCAACCTCATGTTCTTCGCAATGTATGCTTGTGGACAACTCTCTTCCCCATGCCATATGTCACTATCTCAACCTCCACCTTTTGACACTTGTCAAAAGGCTAAAGATTCATACTTGCATGTAATCCTAGCCCTCCATGTCACACTACAACTCAAAGATCCATTTTGACCACCAAAAATATATAAATTGGAGTCTTAATCTTCACTAATAATCCAACTACTTGTGATAAACTTATGTTATTTAATTGTCAACAAAATATCCATTTTCACACCAATATTATGCTAAAATTGAGAGAAATCAACACGTGTTCAAGTTGCACAATCAACTAATTACATTGAGGAGCACAACAAGTGGAGAAGGTTGCCTCCTCTTCAAGATCAATCCAAGGGAGTATGGTAGTAAATATATAACATCTTGTTTTTTTAAATTATCTTCGCTTTTTTAACCTCTAAATATTTTATAATCCTTGTTGTAAAACAAGGTGAAGAAAGTCTGCAATATGAACTTTAATTGAATATTATTGCAAATATAAAACTAAGACTAACCCTTATCAAAGTAGACCATATAGGGTGGATGGGAGG